>NC_079172.1:32916924-32951924 GCF_947568905.1 Ostrea edulis | reverse complement strand
GTTGTTTGATAACATCCTCCCCTTAATTCTAGTGCAAGAAATTTCTGTTCAAAAATTGTTATTTGCTATAAAGAAAGGTATACCATAAAATTGGTATAAAATTCGGATATACAGATTTCCGTTGAAAAACTTAGATAGGCTCTGATTGGCGCATAATTGCATTATTGTCGTTCCATACAAAAATTGATTTCCTTATTGATTGTGTTATGCCCCGTTATACAGAAAATTTTCATTTAATAAACTTTTGCCCGTGGGGGGGGGGGGGGGGGGGGGGGGGACTTGAGGCCTACTTCAAACTTTTAAGACTGAGCAGGGTGTAGGGATTCCTACCATTTTTGGTTTGTTATTTCAGGGGTTGGGGGTGATTATGTAGGTTACCTTCGCCATCTTCATGACGTTTATGTGGAAATTTTTGGAATTGAATCCCATTTTAGCATGTGTCCCAATCTAAGTGTTGTGCTCTCCTACCAACACTTTACGGTATTTGACTACGGCATTGGCGTTGCCTTATAGCTAATAACAAATTCGTCCGAACAAATTGCTAATTCGTCCGAACAAATAGCTAATTCGTCCGAACGAATTACTAATTTGTCCGAACAAATAGCTAATTCGTCCGAACAAATGGCTAATTTGTCCGAACGAATGTCTATTTCGTCCGAACAAATCCATAATACGTCCGAACGAATTACTAATTTGTCCGAACGAATTACTGATATGTCCGATCAAATACTAGCTAATTTGTCATTCGTCCGAACGAATAATATATTTATATATGGCCTTTCTACGTCGCCGTAAGTTCACACTTGAATGATTTTGGTCAGAAATTGATTGTCTGATTTATAATCAGGCCGTGTCGATTTTGGCGGTTTCTGGTAATTTCCTTAAAATAATGCCTGACATGAAAACATTTTAACTCTATTAATTAACATTTTTGGTGATGGTCAACATGTCGGACTATCGGACCGTCGGAATATTGAACCGTCGGACTATCGGACCGTCGGACTACCGGCTCGTCGGACTATCGGACCGTCGGACTACCGGCCCGTCGGACTATCGGACCGTCGGAATACTGGGCTTGAACCGAAACTCGGCGGTTAAGTAATGTTTTACTCGGAGACATACCATATGCTTGTTCACACTGTTCACCTAATCGATCTCAAGAAAATTACTACAGAACGTAAAATTGTAGAAAATGTTATACTTAACAATATGTAAATAATTAAATTATTATAAAACAGCCAATTAAGTTTCATTCGATCTTACATTCATATTAGATATTCATCATTGTGCAAAAGTGCCACGATATCATCAGACCGTGACCATGACTGGCACATGTTTTTCGAAGCCATCGTTGTGTGCAAGGACTTCGTCACTTGATTTTGTCAGACACATATTCAGGGTACTTTCTGCATGCTGCACACGATTTCCATGGATCTGGGAATATGTGATTTTCTTTTGTAGTAAATGACACGGGACTGACGTACTTCATCTATCTAAATGCAGCGAAATTTCAGAGAGTTATGTTTGAATTCTTACATTTCACTACCGTCTCCATATAATGGTAGTGTACGATTACAACACATTGAACAATTGTTCAATACTTTTACTTTATTTCTATATAACGTCGGCTATTTGAATTATTTAAAGTTTAAACAAAGAAAATATCGAGTGTTCATACTTTAATGCTACAAAATATCATGCTTTGCTAAAATTAATACATGTATAGTATTACCGCGCTGTATTCAAATTCCTGTGCTTTGTTGAGAACTTACATTATTTCCACAAAGATTTCTAGTGAAATTGAAATTGAAAAAAGCCAAGAATACTGCTTGGTTAGAATGTTTACATTAATCACCGGTAATTATGTAGATTGGGAAAAGGATATCAAACAATCGTTCCAGTTTTATACAAATGATAAATATTGTGCTCTGGTTTAGTCCTCGTTACTCTGCGCACAAATTACATGCAACTTTAATTCCAGAGGGGAGGGGGTGTCCGCACCTCCACTCTAGATCCGCGCATGATTCGGATATAGTCATTAAGCGGTGTTTTGTGCACATGCCACTAAATGCTAAGTGACCGACGGTGAGTGGGATGATTAGAGTGTAAATGCAGGAAAAGAAAGTTCTCCTTGTGTGTGAAAATCGCGTTCTAATACTTCAACACCAGTTCCACGATTTAATGATGAAAATAGTAACCAATGACTAGCTATAATGTATTTTTAAATAAGACTATATCACAGATCACGTGCGTCAGTTATCGACAAATGTAAGGCGATTTTATAAACAAATAATTATTACAGCGAAGTAGCAACAGGGGAGTTTGGCCCACACATTCTTTTGTTTTGAAAATGCAGTTTTTCCATAAATTTTACATGCGAATTTTGATTTATCTCCCCTTATGGTAGTACTGAATGCTTGCGAAAATTTAAGCATGAAACGATTAGAGTTGTAGATCTGTTGACATTGATTGCAAATGCAGCCAGAGTCGTTCATTTCTACTAAAAATGTTTCTTAAGAAATGTTTTTCATCTATTTTTTTTTTTTTTTTTTATTTTTTTTTTTTACATGTAATGATCGGGGTTCACCGGGTTTTGTCCTCTTTGAACACACAATACAAGCGTATACTTTCTCTTTTAGCTTACAAATGAGTAATGATTTAAATATCTAAATACTACATCGTTCATCTATCACTACCAACATTCACTCTTATAGCAGAGTAGATGTGAATATTCCATTACCATATATATTATGGAGTAACCTCTCCTAAATGAGTTTTACAACTTTGTAATATAAAAGACAGATCGATAAAGTTGGAATCGTTTTGATAGGAAAAATGCATGTCATAAAACTACAGGTATTGCAGCATGTAAATAATGAACAATATATTGTAATGAATTGATTTTCAAATGTATATATTTAAAGCAATATAAGCTGTCGGCGGCGGCAATTTTTTTAAATCACGAAAGTGTCGCTAAAACGTGTTTTGTTTTTTTTTCAATGCGAAATATAAAATTCTAAATTCTGTATGTTTGAATGCTACTAATTCAATTTTTACGGGGAAAATATAACCGAATTTTGCATTCGAACTATCGCACTATTATACTCTGGTATAAAGGTACCGATTAAGCTATCGCGCTTTCATTTTCGATATTATTAAACTTTTTATTTTATAAACAAAGATTGCATTCCGTTGCAGACGTGCATTTTTTTCTTCTAAAAAACCCAGGCCAAAGCCATAATAAAATTCTTACTTAATAACATACGTATTATGTATCATGAGTGGGTTTTTAATTCAGATGGACAATCATTAGATGTGTCTGACATAATGCTTAATACAATATTAGAGTAGCATTTGAAATTACACATGCAACACACCCAGTAAGTTATAATTAGCCTACATGTACGTTAGAATATTATGACTGACAAGGCATATTTAGACATGAATTTAGATACGCATTGTAGCCACCACAGTATATGCACACCAATTAAGAGGGATAATTCATATCATAAACCATCTATGATAAAAAAGAATATGTGATTGAACTTTGCCATGTGTTACATTAATTGCGTTGGTATCATTGCGTATCTATATCAAATATAAAACGAGTAAAATTGGAATCGGAAATATCTGTGTCGAAGATTCCAATTCTCTGATTACACACTATCTTTTTCAATGCAAACTACGTAGAGTCTTATAAAATTTAATATGCTGTATATATGCATATTATTTATTCATTAAACTTGTATATATGAACACCACCAATGTTGAAATTTGTATTACAGATGAACACGGGAAATGGTTAAACGTTAAATTTAATAGTCTGCTCATTTACCAACCAAGTCGAAATTTTGCTCATTACTGACTTTCAACATGATTAATTTGTACACAAAATATCTTTGTGGTTGTTGCATGTGCTCTATCTTAAAAATGGTTTCAAAGGCATAAAAAAAACGGCTAATGTCGGCGATTTCAGTAAATCATGTCAATCGGAGATAAGGAAAATGACGTCACAGAACATATTACGTCACTAATTTCCACATGTATCATCAGGGCCAATGCCCTAGTGCATAATCATAATGATTAAACCAAGTGAAACCACATATTAAATTTATCCTAATTTTGTGGCGAAATTTGGGGCTTAATGTACCTTGCTCTTTGCTTCAAATGATAGATTGCTGGATGTATCGTTTTGTGACCGAAGCCCGAACACAAGATGGTCAGTACACATCTTATACTATTTTCATAAAGTGTTAGTGATGGGGCATAACAGATACCTCACACACACAGAGAGAGAGAGAGAGAGAGAGAGAGAGAGAGAGAGAGAGAGAGAGCTCACAACAGGTGTGACCAGTCGACAGGGACAAGGGATGCTTACTCCTCCTAATCACCTGATACCACCTCTGGTGTGTCCAGGGTCCGTATTTGTCCAACTATCTATTTTGTATTGCTTATGGGATTTATGAGATTGGTCAGTGTTCGTAATATTCATCTTAAATAGATTTATATCGCTCTATCAACATGTCTGTTCTCTTGTTTCTGTTGGTCGTCCAAGTTTTTGTTTTAACATTCAATGCTCCATATCAAGTCTGGTAACTGACACACGGTATTCAGAAAGCGCGAAGCCCTTCCTTGATTGTTACCAATCATGGGTAATTATTGGTTTAATAATTAGAAATACAATGGCACGGTTACCCAACCATGAAGCTTGGACTTGGGTTGTACCAAGTTATTTGGCACAGCTAAAATCTTTTCTTCGAAGTGTGAAACATATACTGATGATTCTTAGTAATCAAGAACAGGGTGACATGCCCTCTGAACACGGTATTTGTATTCATTCAGTAAACAGTGTATATATAAACCCCACACACGTTTGGGTGGCCTGGGAAACTAACAGAAACAGGGGATCAGATAATTTATATAAATCCGTACTCCAGTTAGGATCTCTCTCTCTCTCTCTCTCTCTCTCTCTCTCTCTCTCTCTCTCTCATTTTTAAGTCTTCCTTATACCCCATCACTAACACTTCATCAAAACAGCATAAAATGAGTACTCACCATCTTGTGTTTTTCACAAAGCGATAAACCTAGAAACCTAACTCGTCATTTGAAATGAATTGATAAGAAGCAGGATGGTAGTTTTACATTACTCTTTAATATTGTCTATCAGTATGTTTCTGTTGGTCGCTCAGGTCCCTCAAACAAATCATATTAGAAATGATATCTAGAAAAAGCACGCCTTATCTATCATGCTCAAAAACAAATCTTCACTAATGTTCAAAATGTTACTATTAGAAGGTTTGGACTTAAATCCAGACATGTCACGTGGTCTGGAAACATGAATGAAGATATTTGGAATGTGTAGAAAAAAACAAAATTATGCTTGAAAACTACTTGGGGTACTTATGATCAAAACCAGACAGTACGAAATCACATACATAATATAAATTCTGATTATTTTGATTAAAGATACAGAAGGGACATAAGTTAAACAAAAACCACAAAGAGTTTAATTACTCGTGTGAAAAATGTACTAAGTATGTTGTTGAACTTTTCTCTCGCCACTCAATTTGATCCCTCGATTAGCTCGGCACCAAATCTCTTGGTACTCGAGAAAAGTTTTCGAACATTTACATGTTGAATGTCATTGTATCTGATTGTTTCATAGGTTTTCAGGAGGCAAAGTTTGTGTGATAAACTCACTTCCTCCGGTGACTATGGCTGAAGTTGTTGAATACAGTCTGGCAGTGGATGTTGTGGCTGGTGATTGGGTCTGACGTGGAGGTGACGTAGTATATGGAGAAAGGGTTGTTAATTCCGAGCCCGATTGTGTTTCTGTGATGGAAACGTTAGTTACTGTCAGTGTAAGCTAAATCTTTAATATTACACCATTATTTGGCAATATGTTGTTTGATGTAACAATATAATATAGATACCATGTACAAAAATAACATTTCAGCACTAATGACAAAAATCGTACTGGGATACATTCAAGGCATTTTAAGTGATTGTGATAGACTTTGTACCTGACACTGGTTTTCTGACTGCTATTTTTGATGTGTCCACTTTCGCTAAAATTGAAGCTGGGTGGTTTATTTTGGCCGTCTCTACAATATCCGTAAGTCTCTCCTGAATCACAACAGTGGTGATGTCACGTGATGCGCCATTTACTGAATATTTCGCTGTTTCCATGAAGATATTGATGTCGCAAATCACACTTCCGGGTCTGAGTTGTTATAAAACAAACTACACACCATGAAAACAACAATATAATGATCAATAGCTCATGTAAGTTAGCTAAGAACTAAAGTAATTAAGATGATTCACCTCAGTGTTGATATAGTGATATGATCCAAATCCTTGCCGATGTCGCTCCGTTTTAATGCGTCCTCTGTCTAACAAATAACAAGCAGTCTTAATTCGGGGTTTTCTATCCAGGATATGATGTGATGTTGTCCTTATATTATATATAAATATAATCATACAGAATTTGGAGGGCTTTATGTGTTGATTTATGTCAATATTTTCATACATTTTCTCTGTCCCATTAATCCAGGGTTGTCACATTTTGGTTGATTTGCTTAGAAATCTAATATCAACCATATGATTTCCTGAACATTTTTACATCTATGCAGAATTCAAACGGAGTGTATTTCTTTTTTATGCTGCAGTTATTCATTTTCCACCAATCTTTGTTAAAAATCCATATAGTGGTCTTTTAAAAGCAGTAACTCAAATTCCGTGAAACTTGGTTTGGAAGCAATGAAAAGGTGACCACGAATAATGAACAATCCCACAACTCCTACAAGGAATACAAAATTAAACGTTGGGCAAACACGGACCCCTGGACACACCAGAGGTGGGACCAGGCGCCCAGGAAGAGTAAGCATTAGTGACTGATTAAGATCAGATCCTTTGACGAAACCCATGGAGAGTTTTTCTGTTTTCAATATTCATGAAATGTTTACCTATCAGATGGCTTATACTTTTTGGCCACTTGGGGAAGATGGACGTTGAAGTCAAATTGGCTGTTGATAAGATGCTGTCGCTCTTTGAAATCAAAGAGTTAAAAACAGAGCAAATACAGATATCTGAAAAAGTGTAACAGTACTTCCAACGGGCTATTAAATGCCGTTATCTTAACCAAATCTAATTTTTGTGAAAAGAATTTTACAGCGTGGGGATGTAGGAAAGAAATTTATCACATTTTGTCTGCTTGTTGCATTAATCCAGATTAAAAATGTACCAACGTTCGACATAGTCACCGCCATGTTATTATGCGCCAACTAGGTGCTTATCACGAAATTAAGCATCAAAAATACCCAAACGTCTCCGTCAAATTTCAAGTGCAAGTTCCATTGAGATTGGCTGATTTAATCACATGACAAATCTAACCAGGAGATGGCCCTTCGTGGGGTCTCTTCATAGCCTTGTGTAGCGATCAACGTGAGCGGATATAGTCATAATCTGGTTACAAATATGATGAATATCATATGGTATAGATAGTGGAAGAATTTGGAGATACATATATAGTTTTAGCAATTATCATTCATTTGTTACATGCATGCAAGAAAATGTTGTCTTTTATCACAATCGCAATGTTTGTAACACATTCCCTGAACACGTGTTGGATTAGTTAAATTAGTAAATTTTCTAACCTTGTTTGTTACAGAATGAAACTCAGAAGTTACTGTGTATGTCTGTGTTACTTTAGCGTTGTATTTCCTTGTCAGTAATTTACTCCAGTATTTAATACTGTGTATGTCTGTGTTACTGTAGTGTTGTAATTCCTTGTCAGTAATTTACTCCAGTATTTAATACTGTGTATGTCTGTGTTACTGTAGTGTTGTAATTCCTTGTCAGTAATTTACTCCAGTATTTAATACTGTGTATGTCTGTGTTACTTCAGTGTTGTAATTCCTTGTCAGTAATTTACTCCAGTATTTAATACTGTGTATATCTGTTACTTTAGCGTTGTATTTCCTTGTCAGTAATTTACCCCAGTATTTAATACTGTGTATGTCTGTGTTACTTTAGCGTTGTATTTCCTTGTCAGTAATTTACCCCAGTATTTAATACTGTGTATGTCTGTGTTACTTCAGTGTTGTATTTCCTTGTCAGTAATTTACTCCAGTATTTAATACTGTGTATGTCTGTGTTACTTCAGTGTTGTATTTCCTTGTCAGTAATTTACTCCAGTATTTAATACTGTGTAAGTCTGTTACTGTAGTGTTGTAATTCCTTGTCAGTAATTTACTCCAGTATTTAATACTGTGTATGTCTGTGTTACTGTAGTGTTGTATTCCCTTGTCAGTAATTTACTCCAGTATTTAATACTGTGTATGTCTGTGTTACTGTAGTGTTGTAATTCCTTGTCAGTAATTTACTCCAGTATTTAATACTGTGTATGTTTGTGTTACTGTAGTGTTGTAATTCCTTGTCAGTAATTTACTCCAGTATTTAATACTGTGTATGTCTGTGTTACTGTAGTGTTGTAATTCCTTGTCAGTAATTTACTCCAGTATTTAATACTGTGTATGTCTGTGTTACTGTAGTGTTGTATTTCATTGTCAGTAATTTACTCCAGTATTTAATACTGTGTATGTCTGTGTTACTGTAGTGTTGTAATTCCTTGTCAGTAATTTACTCCAGTATTTAATACTGTGTATGTCTGTGTTACTGTAGTGTTGTAATTCCTTGTCAGTAATTTACTCCAGTATTTAATACTCTGTATGTCTGTGTTACTGTAGTGTTGTAATTCCTTGTCAGTAATTTACTCCAGTATTTAATACTGTGTATGTCTGTTACTGTAGTGTTGTAATTCCTTGTCAGTAATTTACTCCAGTATTTAATACTGTGTATGTCTGTGTTACTGTAGTGTTGTAATTCCTTGTCAGTAATTTACTCCAGTATTTAATACTGTGTATGTCTGTGTTACTTCAGTGTTGTATTTCCTTGTCAGTAATTTACTCCAGTATTTAATACTGTGTAAGTCTGTTACTGTAGTGTTGTAATTCCTTGTCAGTAATTTACCCCAGTATTTAATACTGTGTATGTCTGTGTTACTGTAGTGTTGTAATTCCTTGTCAGTAATTTATTCCAGTATTTAATACTGTGTATGTCTGTGTTACTGTAGTGTTGTAATTCCTTGTCAGTAATTTACTCCAGTATTTAATACTGTGTATGTCTGTTACTGTAGTGTTGTAATTCCTTGTCAGTAATTTACTCCAGTATTTAATACTGTGTATGTCTGTGTTACTGTAGTGTTATAATTCCTTGTCAGTAATTTACTCCAGTATTTAATACTGTGTATGTCTGTTACTGTAGTGTTGTATTTCATTGTCAGTAATTTACTCCAGTATTTAATACTGTGTATGTCTGTTACTGTAGTGTTGTAATTCCTTGTCAGTAATTTACTCCAGTATTTAATACTGTGTATGTCTGTGTTACTGTAGTGTTGTAATTCCTTGTCAGTAATTTACTCCAGTATTTAATACTGTGTATGTCTGTGTTACTGTAGTGTTGTAATTCCTTGTCAGTAATTTACTCCAGTATTTAATACTGTGTAAGTCTGTGTTACTGTAGTGTTGTAATTCCTTGTCAGTAATTTACTCCAGTATTTAATACTGTGTATGTCTGTGTTACTGTAGTGTTGTATTTCCTTGTCAGTAATTTACTCCAGTATTTAATACTGTGTATGTCTGTGTTACTGTAGTGTTGTAATTCCTTGTCAGTAATTTACCCCAGTATTTAATACTGTGTATGTCTGTTACTGTACTGTTGTATTTCCTTGTCAGTAATTTACTCCAGTATTTAATACTGTGTAAGTCTGTGTTACTGTAGTGTTGTAATTCCTTGTCAGTAATTTACTCCAGTATTTAATACTGTGTAAGTCTGTGTTACTGTAGTGTTGTAATTCCTTGTCAGTAATTTACTCCAGTATTTAATACTGTGTATGTCTGTTACTGTAGTGTTGTATTTCCTTGTCAGTAATTTACTCCAGTATTTAATACTGTGTAAGTCTGTGTTACTTCAGTGTTGTAATTCCTTGTCAGTAATTTACTCCAGTATTTAATACTGTGTATGTCTGTGTTACTGTAGTGTTGTAATTCCTTGTCAGTAATTTACCCCAGTATTTAATACTGTGTATGTCTGTTACTGTAGTGTTGTATTTCCTTGTCAGTAATTTACTCCAGTATTTAATACTGTGTATGTCTGTGTTACTGTAGTGTTGTAATTCCTTGTCAGTAATTTACTCCAGTATTTAATACTGTGTAAGTCTGTTACTGTAGTGTTGTAATTCCTTGTCAGTAATTTACTCCAGTATTTAATACTGTGTATGTCTGTTACTGTAGTGTTGTAATTCCTTGTCAGTAATTTACTCCAGTATTTAATACTGTGTAAGTCTGTTACTGTAGTGTTGTAATTCCTTGTCAGTAATTTACTCCAGTATTTAATACTGTGTAAGTCTGTTACTGTAGTGTTGTAATTCCTTGTCAGTAATTTACTCCAGTATTTAATACTGTGTATGTCTGTTACTGTAGTGTTGTAATTCCTTGTCAGTAATTTACTCCAGTATTTAATACTGTGTATGTCTGTGTTACTGTAGTGTTCTATTTCCTTGTCAGTAATTTACTCCAGTATTTAATACTGTGTATGTCTGTGTTACTGTAGTGTTGTATTTCCTTGTCAGTAATTTACTCCAGTATTTAATACTGTGTAAGTCTGTTACTGTAGTGTTGTAATTCCTTGTCAGTAATTTACTCCAGTATTTAATACTGTGTATGTCTGTGTTACTTCAGTGTTGTATTTCCTTGTCAGTAATTTACTCCAGTATTTAATACTGTGTATGTCTGTGTTACTGTAGTGTTGTAATTCCTTGTCAGTAATTTACTCCAGTATTTAATACTGTGTATGTCTGTGTTACTGTAGTGTTGTAATTCCTTGTCAGTAATTTACCCCAGTATTTAATACTGTGTATGTCTGTTACTGTACTGTTGTATTTCCTTGTCAGTAATTTACTCCAGTATTTAATACTGTGTAAGTCTGTGTTACTGTAGTGTTGTAATTCCTTGTCAGTAATTTACTCCAGTATTTAATACTGTGTAAGTCTGTGTTACTGTAGTGTTGTAATTCCTTGTCAGTAATTTACTCCAGTATTTAATACTGTGTATGTCTGTTACTGTAGTGTTGTATTTCCTTGTCAGTAATTTACTCCAGTATTTAATACTGTGTAAGTCTGTGTTACTTCAGTGTTGTAATTCCTTGTCAGTAATTTACTCCAGTATTTAATACTGTGTATGTCTGTGTTACTGTAGTGTTGTAATTCCTTGTCAGTAATTTACCCCAGTATTTAATACTGTGTATGTCTGTTACTGTAGTGTTGTATTTCCTTGTCAGTAATTTACTCCAGTATTTAATACTGTGTATGTCTGTGTTACAGTAGTGTTGTAATTCCTTGTCAGTAATTTACTCCAGTATTTAATACTGTGTAAGTCTGTTACTGTAGTGTTGTAATTCCTTGTCAGTAATTTACTCCAGTATTTAATACTGTGTATGTCTGTTACTGTAGTGTTGTAATTCCTTGTCAGTAATTTACTCCAGTATTTAATACTGTGTAAGTCTGTTACTGTAGTGTTGTAATTCCTTGTCAGTAATTTACTCCAGTATTTAATACTGTGTAAGTCTGTTACTGTAGTGTTGTAATTCCTTGTCAGTAATTTACTCCAGTATTTAATACTGTGTATGTCTGTTACTGTAGTGTTGTAATTCCTTGTCAGTAATTTACTCCAGTATTTAATACTGTGTATGTCTGTGTTACTGTAGTGTTCTATTTCCTTGTCAGTAATTTACTCCAGTATTTAATACTGTGTATGTCTGTGTTACTGTAGTGTTGTATTTCCTTGTCAGTAATTTACTCCAGTATTTAATACTGTGTAAGTCTGTTACTGTAGTGTTGTAATTCCTTGTCAGTAATTTACTCCAGTATTTAATACTGTGTATGTCTGTGTTACTTCAGTGTTGTATTTCCTTGTCAGTAATTTACTCCAGTATTTAATACTGTGTATGTCTGTGTTACTGTAGTGTTGTAATTCCTTGTCAGTAATTTACTCCAGTATTTAATACTGTGTATGTCTGTGTTACTGTAGTGTTGTAATTCCTTGTCAGTAATATACCCCAGTATTTAATACTGTGTATGTCTGTGTTACTGTAGTGTTGTATTTCCTTGTCAGTAATTTACTCCAGTATTTAATACTGTGTATGTCTGTTACTGTAGTGTTGTAATTCCTTGTCAGTAATTTACTCCAGTATTTAATACTGTGTATGTCTGTTACTGTAGTGTTGTATTTCCTTGTCAGTAATTTACTCCAGTATTTAATACTGTGTATGTCTGTGTTACTTCAGTGTTGTATTTCCTTGTCAGTAATTTACTCCAGTATTTAATACTGTGTATGTCTGTGTTACTTCAGTGTTGTATTTCCTTGTCAGTAATTTACTCCAGTATTTAATACTGTGTAAGTCTGTTACTGTAGTGTTGTAATTCCTTGTCAGTAATTTACTCCAGTATTTAATACTGTGTATGTCTGTGTTACTGTAGTGTTGTAATTCCTTGTCAGTAATTTACTCCAGTATTTAATACTGTGTATGTCTGTTACTGTAGTGTTGTATTTCCTTGTCAGTAATTTACTCCAGTATTTAATACTGTGTATGTCTGTGTTACTGTAGTGTTGTAATTCATTGTCAGTAATTTACTCCAGTATTTAATACTGTGTATGTCTGTTACTGTAGTGTTCTATTTCCTTGTCAGTAATTTACTCCAATATTTAATACTGTGTATGTCTGTGTTACTTCAGTGTTGTATTTCCTTGTCAGTAATTTACTCCAGTATTTAATACTGTGTAAGTCTGTTACTGTAGTGTTGTAATTCCTTGTCAGTAATTTACTCCAGTATTTAATACTGTGTATGTCTGTTACTGTAGTGTTGTAATTCCTTGTCAGTAATTTACTCCAGTATTTAATACTGTGTATGTCTGTTACTGTAGTGTTGTATTTCCTTGTCAGTAATTTACTCCAGTATTTAATACTGTTTATGTCTGTGTTACTGTAGTGTTGTATTTCCTTGTCAGTAATTTACTCCAGTATTTAATACTGTGTATGTCTGTGTTACTGTAGTGTTGTAATTCCTTGTCAGTAATTTACTCCAGTATTTAATACTGTGTATGTCTGTTACTGTAGTGTTGTAATTCCTTGTCAGTAATTTACTCCAGTATTTAATACTGTGTATGTCTGTGTTACTGTAGTGTTGTATTCCCTTGTCAGTAATTTAACCCAGTATTTAATACTGTGTATGTCTGTGTT
The DNA here is from genome assembly GCF_947568905.1 of Ostrea edulis. NCBI lineage: Eukaryota > Metazoa > Mollusca > Bivalvia > Ostreida > Ostreidae > Ostrea > Ostrea edulis. The sequence continues at coordinate 32,938,568 of NC_079172.1, read as the reverse complement.
ACTGTAGTGTTGTAATTCCTTGTCAGTAATTTACCCCAGTATTTAATACTGTGTATGTCTGTGTTACTGTAGTGTTGTATTTCCTTGTCAGTAATTTACCCCAGTATTTAATACTGTGTATGTCTGTGTTACTGTAGTGTTGTAATTCCTTGTCAGTAATTTACCCCAGTATTTAATACTGTGTATGTCTGTCTTACTGTAGTGTTGTATTTCCTTGTCAGTAATTTACCCCAGTATTTAATACTGTGTATGTCTGTGTTACTGTAGTGTTGTATTCCCTTGTCAGTAATTTACTCCAGTATTTAATACTGTGTAAGTCTGTTACTGTAGTGTTGTAATTCCTTGTCAGTAATTTAACCCAGTATTTAATACTGTGTATGTCTGTGTTACTGTAGTGTTGTATTTCCTTGTCAGTAATTTACCCCAGGATTTAATACTGTGTATGTCTGTTACTGTAGTGTTGTATTTCCTTGTCAGTAATTTACTCCAGTATTTAATACTGTGTATGTCTGTGTTACTGTAGTGTTGTATTTCCTTGTCAGTAATTTACTCCAGTATTTAATAATGTGTATGTCTGTTACTGTAGTGTTGTAATTCCTTGTCAGTAATTTACCCCAGTATTTAATACTGTGTATGTCTGTGTTACTGTAGTGTTGTAATTCCTTGTCAGTAATTTACCCCAGTATTTAATACTGTGTATGTCTGTGTTACTGTAGTGTTGTATTTCCTTGTCAGTAATTTACCCCAGTATTTAATACTGTGTATGTCTGTGTTACTGTAGTGTTGTATTCCCTTGTCAGTAATTTACTCCAGTATTTAATACTGTGTAAGTCTGTTACTGTAGTGTTGTAATTCCTTGTCAGTAATTTAACCCAGTATTTAATACTGTGTATGTCTGTGTTACTGTAGTGTTGTATTTCCTTGTCAGTAATTTACCCCAGTAATTATTACTGTGTATGTCTGTGTTACTGTAGTGTTGTAATTCCTTGTCAGTAATTTACTCCAGTATTTAATACTGTGTATGTCTGTTACTGTAGTGTTGTAATTCCTTGTCAGTAATTTACTCCAGTATTTAATACTGTGTATGTCTGTTACTGTAGTGTTGTAATTCCTTGTCAGTAATTTACTCCAGTATTTAATACTGTGTATGTCTGTGTTACTGTAGTGTTGTATTTCCTTGTCAGTAATTTACCCCAGTATTTAATACTGTGTATGTCTGTGTTACTGTAGTGTTGTATTTCCTTGTCAGTAATTTACTCCAGTATTTAATACTGTGTATGTCTGTGTTACTGTAGTGTTGTAATTCCTTGTCAGTAATTTACTCCAGTATTTAATACTGTGTATGTCTGTTACTGTAGTGTTGTAATTCCTTGTCAGTAATTTACTCCAGTATTTAATACTGTGTAAGTCTGTGTTACTGTAGTGTTGTAATTCCTTGTCAGTAATTTACTCCAGTATTTAATACTGTGTATGTCTGTGTTACTGTAGTGTTGTAATTCCTTGTCAGTAATTTACTCCAGTATTTAATACTGTGTATGTCTGTGTTACTGTAGTGTTGTATTTCCTTGTCAGTAATTTACTCCAGTATTTAATACTGTGTATGTCTGTTACTGTAGTGTTGTAATTCCTTGTCAGTAATTTACTCCAGTATTTAATACTGTGTATGTCTGTGTTACTGTAGTGTTGTATTTCCTTGTCAGTAATTTACTCCAGTATTTAATACTGTGTATGTCTGTGTTACTGTAGTGTTGTAATTCCTTGTCAGTAATTTACCCCAGTATTTAATACTGTGTATGTCTGTGTTACTGTAGTGTTGTATTTCCTTGTCAGTAATTTACTCCAGTATTTAATACTGTGTATGTCTGTGTTACTGTAGTGTTGTAATTCCTTGTCAGTAATTTACCCCAGTATTTAATACTGTGTATGTCTGTGTTACTGTAGTGTTGTAATTCCTTGTCAGTAATTTACTCCAGTATTTAATACTGTGTATGTCTGTGTTACTGTAGTGTTGTATTTCCTTGTCAGTAATTTACTCCAGTAATTGACAAGTTCCTCGGGTCTTATGATCTCATGTAATACCATGGATTCTCTTTTAAACCACCAGCACACACTACTGTGATAGGGATCTGCTTCTTTTAGTCTTGTTTCTTATGCATATTTTTGGTTATTTTCATATTGCAAAAATAAACGTAGTGAAGATGGGCTAGTCATAATGTTTGGTTTTAGGCTAGAAACGAATCTAAAACATGTTGTAGACGATATTATACATGTTAACCTACAGGGTATAGCATGCAATTAATATTACAAGCAACGTTCTGTATCACAATGAGTAAATCAAATTTTCACCAAGGTTCCTCCATGTAAAATGAATTCAAGTGTTCCTACAGGCATGGGATTTAGATGCAACATTGTAATTGGTGGATCTTCCAAGTAAATAGATATATATATATACCTGTTTTAAGAGATCAGACGTCAGCTGTTGATATTGTATACTGTTAGTGTCAGAATACACGGGAATCCATGTCATACCCAAGGTCAAGGTCGCCTCGAATTCTAGTAATAAATGTTATTCGGTACAGCACATCATTGGATTCAAAATACAGGAGAATTGAATTATTTTTTACATTATCATTATTAAAATGTAACTTCTTTACTTACGTTTTAAATGTAACTTCTTTACTTATGTTTTAAATGTAACTTCTTTACTTACGTTTTAAATGTAACTTCTTTACTTACGTTTTAAATGTAACTTCTTTACTTACGTTTTGGGGCATTGGCAGTGTTCTTCTCATTCTCTAAAATTCAAAATATATCAAAGCATTATTTGTATAAGTAAATACAGCCATGGACGGATCCAGAACATTTTGAAAGGGGGTTCGAAACCAAGATGGTACCTTTTTTCCCCATAAAGGGCGTTGTAGACCCTATAGTGGCACAACTCGGCTTTTGTTAAACGTTTTCAACCCCAAGAGTTGGGGGTCGCAACCTCTGTAACACCCCTTTAAATCCACCACTGATAAATGTATATAGCTATATCCTTAAATGTGCATGTTTTAGGACGTCTTTGGTTTAGATTTGGATTTTATTCAGTTCTGTTCTATTTTTCTTTTACCATCTTTGATAGCGATGCATCAAAAATGATATGATCTTGTTTTCGTTACGTATTGAAACTCTAGTCAGTTGATATGCAACATTAATTTAGCTACCGCTCTCTGGATCAATAAAATATTAATTCCATCGTTCTTTTTTACTTACTTCTGACGACAACCCAGATGACGACAGCAATGATAACTATAAGGAGGACTGCAGCAATGATAAACATTATCAGACATCGTTTTTGACGAGACTTCGGCAGAGGTGATCTACGTAAATATAAAATATCTTAGTGGGCTCTGTATATCAAAAACTAGATAGAATTTTCAACGTCGACATATCTTCGCTGTGCAGAAAGTACCTAGACGCAAAAGAAAACCGCATTGATTTTGTTATAGAAAAAGTTCATCCAATAAACAAAGAATTCAACTTAAAAAAATACAAATCCTAGAATTTTCTAATTTTATACCTTTCCATGGGGTATCAAATTTTATGGAATTTATATTGATTGAAAACTAGAATTTCGAAACGCTGTAGACATATTAAATCCCTTATTCCTACAAGAAATTAACTTTATTAGGATAAATAAAATCTTCACAAACAGAAATCCTTCAGGGTTTCTACAAATCTCGCAGATTTTTAAGAGTTTACAAAAATCATAGGAAAATAATAATCTTGTAGGAAATTAAAATGATATGGGATTTAATTTTTAAAGTTTGATATCTGATCTGTCAGGTGAGGTGCTATAAAAAAAACCAAGACATACTTCTATCTCTAGTGGATGTCCGAGCTGAAACCGTCAGTGTCTATCGAAAGTAAAAATATTTCTATACCAAGAGACACAGTGCTATGGAGCATGGCGTTAGTACTTATAAACGTACATGTTCGACACTCACTTGCTAAATGTATCCCTGCTGACATTAAACTTCTCTTCAGTTTTGTATGCATCATCAGAAAGTCCTTCGTATGCATAGTTACTGAATGCACCATTGTCGATATAATCGTACGTGTTTTCTTCCTCCTGAATAAGCAACACATCACTTCAATCGCAACATTTCACTCCGTGGTTTACATTACAAGTTCTTATTTGACAGATTGTGTAAGATAAATTACTTACTTGTATTAGGTTGTTTTTGGTATTTTCCAGATATCATACAATCTTCAGGATAATACTGTACATATGTATATGAAACTTTGAATCAGGAACACGCCGGTATGCTTCAACATACCCTTATCAAAGAATATGAACGATGATATTTTGATACAAATACTTTATATAAAGATAAGATGTTGTAAACTTTCTTTTTTGAAATTTCCTTCTTTATAAGCTGTCTTGCTGTTATGTCCACTGGGCCCAAAATTGGAATAAACTTATCTCATATATATATATATATATATATATATATATAAAGCACAGAAAATTTCACTTTATTTGGATACCCACTTCCGCCCCTACCCGGGGTTGAAAAGCTAGATGGTCGAGTGGTCTAGCGCGTTGGTTACACGCTGCTAGGAGATTTGGTTCCGCTGGTCGTGAGTTCAACCCCGGGTAGGGGCGGAAGTGGGTATCCAAATAAAGTGAAATTTTCTGTGCTATATATTAAATATTTCTTCACTTAGGGCAGTTATGTTCATTTAAGAGTTCATTGCTATTTCTGTGCTTTATATTATATATATATATATAAAGGCCAAATTCGCTTAAAAGACAATATATGAAAATACGTAAAAGTTCTATAAATTATATATGCATAGTAGAGTAAAATGTATTTCTTATTATACAATTTACACAAATTCAGAATTCATAGTTCAATATATATTGAAGATCATCCCCCACACGTGTACATATACACGTCTCAGGTTTGTGTTTTCACCGAGTTGTGTTGGAAACGTTATGGGGCGTATTATTTTCAAATTCGTATAAAATTAATTTCATGAAGAGGGTCTTTTTGAAACATAATTCCGGTTTTTATCCATCTATTCTATGGTTTATCATGATGAAAATAAAATTAAACTAGAGCAAAACACTTAATTCCTGCATAGTCCATACACCTGATCCCACCTCTGGTATGTCCAGGGTTCCGTTTTTGCCCAACTCTTAATTTCGTATTCCTTATAGAAGTTATGAGAATGATCACTGTTCGTTATCTTCACCTTTTTGCAAAATCTTGCAAATATTTATGAACATTTTTTCCTTCAGAATTCAAGCTGGTTAGTAAATTTTGACGCCATGATAGCCCGTACTTCTAAATAGCCTATCAAACCTAAATACACTGTACAACAAAGAATACGAAACTAAGAGTAGGGCAAAAAATAAATGATGACAATCAAAACCAAATGTCAAAAATGCACATCGTACTCTGTAACTTTAGTTTTAATTATTCGAAAAGCATTAGAATTGGGATTCTTAAGCATTCCGAAATCTTGTGCACAATACTGTTAGATATCACTATATTTCACGACAACACCTGTCGTGTATAATGCACATACAATGTAGTAATTTATAACAAGATCTTGTATATGGTTGTTATTCAATTGATGGGCCAAAGTTAGTCAGTTGTCGGACTCACGTACCATGTCGACTATGGTATTGCACAATCCCAAGACACATACCAAATATGATATTGTTGCACGGAAATCATACAATTACACCCATCTCACGATGACACAATAAAACGTAGAATCAGATTTAGGCCATGAAATTTGAAAGAGTTGCTGACATAGATTCAGCGTGTATCTGATGGCTTGTTATCTCAGTTTTACATCGTTTGTATAGTTCAGACAGTGAAACATTTTTGCAACAGTTAAGTTAACGCCCTTGAAGTCTCAGATGAGTCTATCAAAACTGTCACGAAATACGCTTGTAAAATACTATTATTCCAACATTTGTTTATCAAAATGAGGCATGATTAAATCACTCAGGCATTTGAAAAGAAAGTTTAACGTCAATATATGTGGTGGTGGTCGCATTGATCTTAAATCCCCGTGACAGGAATGGTCGAAGTCAGGAGAGATGTAAGTGTATTCCCTATCACACCAGTTACTATCATCAGAAAATGCAATCTAAACATGAAGACCTCATTATATATCTCATTATAGATACAATATGTATTTACATACCTGTCTGTATAGATCCATATTATCCTGTGTTGGTTGTAACAATGCGTAGGTCTCGAGTCATCGGGGTGGAACACAGTCAACGACCCATGGATATTTAAACTTTTGGTCGAATTTCCAGTCATGCACTCTCGGTATGACCTGTATGGACATAAACATGATGCATTTCAAGATTGACTACATCGGTCATATCAATCACTTAGGTGTGAACTAATATTTTAATTACTGCTACTCGATAGACGTTACTACGTACACGTACAATCGTAATTCATTCTTTGGGTGTGCACAAAAACTTGTAAATTAAATACAAGGGTACGCACAATTTTTTTTTTTTATTTCTGAACTACTTTACATGTACATACGATATGGGTAACAAGCGTTACCTCGAAGATTTTTAACAGTGTGTAGAAACTCACGCAAAAAAGTGACATTTTGTAACGCCTATGGCATTCCATATACGACAGCCAACTGCCAACTGCTTATTTGCAACTGCTACTGTTTATGTACATGTTGTCAGTATGGATGGCCTTGTAGAGAACTATTTCAAGAAAGGCTACACTGTATTAGAAATCACGGCAATTCTTGGTGACAAACATTCACTGCATATCAGGTGATCTTTCTTTCCCTTATTCATGTACATATAATCGTATTTGTTTTCTAACGGAAAAGTAAGAAATCAGTAATTTCTCTCTCTCTCTCTCTCTCTCTCTCTCTCTCTCTCTCTCTCTCTCTCTCAACACATATAAATGCTTTTATTATAGCTATCGACATCTTCAAAGAGTGATGAGAAGACTTGGACTTAAGGCTCAAGCGTCGCGCAAATAAATCGCCTATAGAGGAAATAATCAATGTTTATCAAGCGAAAATATCCTCTGGATCAGGACATACCATTGGGATACATCTAATGCAATATAGGCTTCAAACAAAATACAAGCTTACTGTCACAAGGTGAAAATTCATTTTCTGAAGTAGATAATGATGCAACTGTAGTAGAATGATCTCTCCTTAACCCCCATCAGTTAAATATACATTGTATATACATATACAAGCGTGTTCCAGTAGTAATTAAGTTATTATTGCGGGTATAGCAAATTACAACTCCGTTGATTAGTATAAACAAATCAGTGTTTTGGATAATTTTTGTAGACGTACTGTCAATGACCTTATGAAAGCTATGAACCTTTACGAGCTGGAGTCTCGAAAGACTGGGAGATTGTCCAGAAGAGTTTACTCAGTGCGAGGACTGAATCTTATGTGGCACTTTTATGGATATGACCAACTGAAACCGTTTGGAATTTGTATACATGCAGCAATCGATGGATGGTCAAGAAACATTTTTTGGTTGCGAGTGGGTCGTACAAATAACGATGAAAGCGTGGTATGTAGCTATTACACCGCGGCAATAAGAAAAACAGGGTTTGTGCCACTTATTTTGAGAGTGGATGCAGGAACAGAAAATTGTTTAATGGCTGATGTTCATGATGATGAATTTGCAGAGAACTGTGTTTTCACTGGAAGTCCCCCCTCCCCCCATAATCAAAGAATAGAGAGATGGTGGAGATATCTAAAAGACACGTATATTAATTCCTGTTTATCTCTTTTTAAAGACATGAGAGATAGTGGAGTTCTTGACTCTTTCCGATGCTATTCATAATAAGTGTTTGCGATTCTGCTTCATTCCTGTAATACAGGCAGACCTGGATATGGCAAGGAACACATGGAATAATCATCGAATTAGAAAGCAGAACACACTTTGCCCATCAGGTCGACCATTAATTCTGTATAACTACCCAGAACCATTTGGCTGTTGTGATATGAAAATGGATGTTGACATGGACGTCCTTGATATGTGTGAAAAAATCCAGGCAGTTGAGAATAATTTTGAAATGGGCTCATCTGATGAGTTTTCTGAAATAGCAATGTTGCATTTAGGCTTGCCTTTACCATACAGTCTACATGTACATGATGCTATGGAGCGTTTTGGAAATATCATCACAGTTTTGAATAATTAAATACACACTAGTGATGCTAAAGGCTGTTATACCCAGTATGCAGAGGTTTTTTTAAGTTGGACTGTAAAATTCATCCCACTAAGACTTGCATGTATCATTAATATCATTAACTAATTAAAAGCTGTACTACAGGAAACTAATATACGATCCATGGCGAGATAAACTAAATTATTTCACCGAATGAAATCGAAGCTGATCAAATTACCTTGGGAAATACATGTAGCAGGGAAACGAATTAGGTCATGCGCAATTCTGGTACCAATTCAAAGGTTATGAGACCGAACATGAAAGTGGGTCCAACATGATGCCCCTAACCCAAAATTTGTATGCGATGGGAGTAGAGCGATATTACGATCATAACGATCTCTGAATCGATGAACAGAAAACAGAAAGTATTTACTCTTTATTGAACTCCAGTCATATTCTTGTATGCCATATATGATATTTTCATATCAAATTATTGCCAGTTTTAATTGTCAATAATTATGCACTTGCAACAACATTAACATAAATCAGATTAGATACAGTGTGCATGTGTAAACTTAAACAATTGTAAGATCATAACAAAAATGTAACAACAGCGTTTTCCGAAACGCACATGACAAAACTGAGAAATTACAAAATGATTTTAATTAATAAATCAATGTTCTTCTTGAATTAAGGAGGTTATTAAGATATTAGCCTTGTTTATAAAACGAAAATAGAGTCAGCAAAAAGAATGAATTACAGTTATCCTTCTATGCCTTGGTTTTAAAGTGGAAACTATTTACCTCTTCACTATCTTCATTCTTACTCCCTTCTTCATCGCTAGAGCTATCAGTGTTGTCATCAAATCAGATACCACAGAGAGAGAGAGAGAGAGAGAGAGAGAGAGAGAGAGAGAGAGAGAGAGAAAGGAGAGAGAGAGAGAGAGAGAGAGAGAGAGAGAGAGAGAATAAATCACTCAATATTTAAACTTTCACAAACCTGGAGTGGGGACTCCTGTTTGATAAGGTAGATACGTGGAAGTGTAACAAAGTTTGATTGTTTAACAAACTGAGAACAGGTTATGTTTTTATCTAATTGTTGTGCATCATACGTCCCAAGATAACAGTCTGAATCTTCATCCATATTATACAATTCCTTAGCAATTTTCAGCTTATCATCATACGTTGCATCCTTTCATATGGTTTCCTTTTTAGCACCACCGCCTTGTCTAGGCATTAGATATTTGACTGCAGCGTTAACAAACGTCATCAATCCAAACGTCACTTTGTATGTCTCTTTTTGTTTTCGCTTTTTGGAGGGTACTGGTTCATCAATCTATAATAATGCAAAACGATATGAAAAAAGGATGGAAACGGTAAAGAGTTATTAAAATGCATAAAACATTTATGATTATGTACAGAGGCGGATCCAGGATTTATCAAAGAGGGGGCGTAATGAGTGGCAAAGGCACAAATACTCTAGGGGTCCAGGACCACCCATCCACCAAACCCTGGACGTCGGATTTTTTTAAACAAATCATGTTCATGCGATCTAAGGGTTTAAAATACTGTAAATTAATAATAATAATAATACCATATTTATATAGCACCCTTTTCATACACTATGTACGCTCAAAGGTGCTTTACAATGCATATATACCTTACAATGGAATGTTATACACATAATACATAGAAAATAAATAAAACATTAAAAGCTGTACCTATCCTCATTGTACATATAAAAAATGAAAACACAAGATACCATAAATATGCTAGATAAGAATAAACATCAGTTTCAGGGTGTATTAAAATAATAATGAAATACACACACGCACACACACCATATAATGTCTCAGGTATGATAAATTAAAACATAAATCCCCCCCCCTTTTTTTTTTAATAAAACATCACAAAATGGTACTCGAAAGCTAAGACACACAGTCTTTAGTTTTCACAGTTTTTCACAGAATCTAACCTACACGAATGACTGAAATGATAGAAACTAGTCCTGGAAAACTTGATGGAAAAAATGTGTTTTCAGTGACTTCTTGAATGCACACAGTGTTCTACAGTCCCTTACATGTTGTGGAAGGGCATTCCACAGTTTTGGAGCTATTGTTCTGAAACACCAATCTCCGTATGTTACGGTTCGACTTTTTGGAATAACTAAAGTGACTGATTGTTTTATAGACCTAAGATTTCGGGTAGGCTTATATACCTCTAGTAATTGTTTGATATAAGTTGGGCACTCATTATGTAAGGCTTTGTAAGTATAAGTAAGTATCTTATATTGTGTCCTATACTGCACAGGTAACCAGTGTAGTTCTCTTAGTATTGGAGTGATATGGTTGTAACGAGAGGTCCTGGATATGAGATGTGCGGCAGTGTTCTGAATATGTTGGAGCTTGCTCAGGACTTTCTTTGGAACACCAACCAGGAGAACGTTACAGTAATCTAACCTTGATGTAATTCGGGAGTTCACAAGAGATTTAGTTGCTTCTGTTGTTAAATATTTTCTGATGTGGCCTATTTGCCGCAACTGTGCATAACAAGATCTGCTGACAGAGTTCACTTGTTTCTCCATATCCATCTTGGAGTCAAACATGACACCAAGATTTCGAACGCAGGTTGAAGGATTAATTTGTGAGTCACCTACTGTCACTGAAATGTTTCTAATGAGGTTTGCATTTCGATCAGATCCAAACACAATGACCTCAGTCTTATCCGTGTTGAGTTTCAACATATTGCCATGCATCCAAAACACGATGTCATATAGACAAACCTCAATACGATGTAATGTATCTGCCTGTGTAGCTATGTCCTTAGGTTTAAAAGACAGATAAAGCTGAGAGTCATCAGCGTAAAAATGGTGATCAAGTCCATGATATCTACAGATGGAACCAATCGGTTTTGTGTACATTGTATAGAATTTGGGACCCAGCACTGATCCTTGCGGCACACTGAAATTCATTTTCACTGGCCTTGACTTTGCACCATCTATGCAGACCGTTTGGTGACGGTCACTGAGGTAAGATGATATCCATCCTAGTGATTTGCCTGTTATTCCGAACAGATGCTCAAGTCGGTGCAACAGGGTAGTGTGTTCGATAGTGTCAAATGCAGCGGAAAGATCCAGCATCACAAGTATAGTGACATCATTTTGGTCTAAAGATTGTAGTATATCAGTCTGTACCTACAGTAGTGCAGATTCCGTGGAATGGAACTGCCTATATGCTGACTGGTGTTCTTCATGGAGGTTATTTAATGTCAAATGGCCTTCAATACGGGAGTTCACTACCCTTTCCAGGACCTTTGAAACAAAAGGCAAATTGGACACAGGTCTATAGTTCTTAAGAGTATTTGGTTCAAGATTTGCTTTTTTCAGAAGAGGTCTTATATGTGCTTTTTTGAATATTGCTGGTACACTTGCAAATTTAAGCGACAGGTTTATAATGTTTGTCAGAATTGGTAGAAGTTCTTGCAAACAAGATTTTAAAAGCCATGTTGGTATTGGGTCTAGCTCACACGATTTATTAGGTGAATGCTTGATTATTCTCTGTACCTCCTCCTCTGCAACAGAGGTGAACTCCTCCAGGAGAGACATGGTCGTGTCTACGTCTGCCTCGAGATTGTACGTACATATTTCAGGCTGAGACTTTGAATTTATATTATCTCTTATACACTCTATTTTATTTATGAAAAAGTCACTGAAGTCTTGGGCAAGCTCACATGATGCTTTGTCAGATGGTAGTACAACCTCACTGGGACCTTCCAACAAATACTTTGTCATTTTAAATAGAGTCTTTGGGTCTTGCTGACCTGATGATAGTTTTTCTGTGTAGTAATTTAGTCTAGCCTGTCTGAGCAATTTGTTCACATTACCACACTGATTTCTATAAATGTCATGATCGATTGTGAGTCTTGTCCTTTGCCATTTGCGTTCCAATTTACGCCTCAGATGTTTTGCCTCATGGAGTTCTTCAGTGTACCAGGAGCAGGTAGGTCTAATTATAATTGTTTTTGTGCGTTGTGGAGCATGCTTTTCAACAAGAAATGAAAGTTCTGTGTTGTATGTAGCAACTAGCTCTTCAATGTCCACAGATTTTAGAGAGTCCTTCAGAACTTTTGACACTTCAATGTCCTTCCGGAAAGACTCCACATTGATGGATCTGAGTTTTCTGTAAGTAACTGTTTTCCTCAAAGGAGCAGGCTTGGAGGCGCATGCTTTGAAGATTACTGCGAAATGATCACGCAACACATTACCAGAACCATCTGATAAACCAGGATCGATCACTTCCACCGTGGAAACAATCTTGTCAGTATCTCTGGTAATTATCACATCCAGTGTGACCACGGACATGCGTTGGTTCATTCACATGTTGCTGCATGCCGCAAGACTGCAGGATACTATTGAACCTCATCGTGTCTCTATGTGTTGGAATGTCAAGATGCAGGTTCAAATCTCCCGTTATTATGATGCTCCTATCTGTTGCAGCGCAATCTGCTAAAACATCGGCCATTCTTGATCCAGGAATGCACTAGTGGTTAATCCATTTTTTTGTGTAGGTGGTGGTCTATACACAACAGCTATACGTATTGAGTAGCTATTTATAATTACATTGCAATCTAGCAACTCAAAGGTAGAATAATGGTTGTCTCTACTGGTTGCAGTTACGCGTAGATCGATGCCTAACTTGCAGATGATTCCAACTCCCCCGCCACGGTTACCTCCAGACCGAGGAACCTGCTTAATCTTGTAGCCAGTTGGAACAAGCTCATTCATGCATGCTTTATCCACTAAAGTTCCAAGCCATGTTTCCGTCAGAGCAACAATGTCAAAGTCGTTTGATACAATGAAGTCACATAATGAAAGTGTTTTATTTTTAACAGATCGTGGATTGATGCTACATATTTTAATGTTTGTATGTCCTTTCACCACTGTGTTAGATTTGCATTTTATCCTTTTAAGGTTACTGATGTTTATAGACTCTTTGTTGGCTTTATTTCTCCCCTTTTTTCTATTTTTATCTACAAGTACAGTTGGAATTTCCCTAGGCAGACTTTGAAGGTTGTCATGGTTTACGCCCTGTATGGTGCCCTTTCCAGCACAGAAATCGCCATGTAGTCCGATAACAGTTGATATTCTGCGGATTAATCTTCGTCCGGCCTTAGTTCCTCGCCTCGTTGATCGTTGAACGTGGTCATTAGTCAGACGACCAAAACACATCGTACATGTATAAGTTTGGTACAGAGTCGTATTATAGAATTCGTGGAACGACCTCTCTGTGAAATTGAAAATATGGTAAAAGTATTTCGTACGGTTATAATTGTTCCTATTATAAAATTCGTGGAACGACTTCTCTATGAAAATTGAAAATATGGTAAAAGTATTTCGTTCGGTTAATGGTTCCAAGTCCTGCACGAAAACGTGGTACAACTCCTCTATAAGAGTGAACAAACGGTTGTAAGTACTTCGTACAGTTGTTGGTCACGAATCAGTGGGCACAAAGAAAGAAAATAACTAAATCATTAAAAAAAATCTATTAAAACATGCAAGACCCCAAACAAGAAAATGCACTAATAAAATACTTCGTGAGTCTGTGACCTGTGACAAAATTCAACTCTAAATACCCAGTATTAATGACAAACAAAACTAAAATTGGCAGAGGCGAAGCAGCCATGACATAGCGCTAGCACGACCTCAGTTAAATGAGACCACTGCATATACACTTATCATTTCGGTTGTTTCTGGACACCCTCAATACCCCAGTGCGACTCTAATTCAGGGTGGCGGACATCAACGGGAGTCGTTAAGGTGGGGTTTTACCCCTACCGATACGAAGAAAATTTCAAATGCTCTGCCAATAAAAAAAGGGTTACGCCCCTCCTAAATCCGCCACGGATATTGGTATGATCCATATTCGCTGTAAACTTAAACGGGTGCCTCCAATTGAAAATGTTTATGAAACCTTCTCTCAGATTTCTTCTTATAAGAAATATACATTTTTTCATCGACAGTAAACATTGCAAGTAGACCTACCTTCATGGAACATCTGTCAAGACGTTTTCGTCTTGTTGACTGCAATTTTTCCTTTATAGTCTGCACTGAGAGTTTTTGATTACTAGTACCTGAAAATACAATTCTAATTTCACTAATTAAATAAAATTTTCATAATGTGTTACCCAATTATAATTGAAGCTAGTTATATTCTGAAATGTGCGATTTCATAAAATTACGAAATCAAGTCTCTTCTCAGTTTATGGTCTAGTGGCCTAGTGTTAGATCCACATCATTCTTTTATCTTTTAATGGAAAACAATTAACATATACACCTGCTCTAGTACTTGGTAAATTACATATATACTACTCAAAATTTGATAAGGATCATAGATATTTTTCTGTTTAAAAAATTAATAACTGCATAACTGGCAATATTGTGTCCAAGTGAAATAAAAAACGTCTTCAACAAACTTGCACGTGCATTTCATGCCATGGGAAATGAATCTCACTATTCGCAACTTTAGGACTAGGCTATTGCGCATGCGCTGAATATTGACAACAAAGATCTAGCTCGAATTTGTTCAGTTTTGTAAACAAAAGACCAATCGACGTGTGTCAGAGCATCAGTACGTATTACAAACAGAAAACGATTTGCTTTACACAAATATTATAATGTACAACACTCGTAAGGTTACTGAGAATAAATTTACACCAACGCCTAATGATAAGCATATAATTTCTTGATGTATTACGAACACACAATGCTCATAATGTTTATATATGGATTAAACTATTGAGAATGCTAGTAAAATATTTCACGTTTGAATAGGTTTTAAAACAATGATGATGTTTCTCAGAACACATTGGGGAACTCGGTGCAGTGGCAGGGGGGGGGGGGGGGGGGCAGGTTACTACAGGAGCCCACATGGTTAGCTGTTCAGAGAAAAGTGCATCACAATGACACACTACTGGGTACATACACAATTCTTTAAAGAAATCTCAATAGCCTGTACTCTTTACCTATAGTTTTATACTCATCTGTTCAACAATGACTTTATTCAATTCAATTCAATTCTTTATTGGCACTAAAGCACATTATATAAGAATGTGTTGTTAGCCATACATAGATACACATATATATTGATACATTACAAAATATCAAACTGTTGAAAACTTATTTCTAACATTAAAACAGTCTCTGATGTATAGACAGGTTTGTTTTGTAGATACAAGGTTATGTGGATTTAGTAAACAAAATAAGGTATTAATATCTAGTAGTTTTGAATGCATTTTTCTAATATGTTCATACACAGGACAATCAAGTAAAAAATGTTTTTCATCTTCAACAATAGTTTGACAATGAAAACAAAATCTATTTTCTCTAGGAATGACAGGATTACAATATCGACCTGTTTCTACATACAACTTATGTGCACTTATTCTTAATTTGGTAAGATAAGAAACTAATTAATTCTTAGGAAGTGGAAGACATAAATATGGTTGGATTTCTAGTTTCATAACATCATGGTTGAATAATGTACTATAAAATGAGAGCTTACCACTTTGAGTGTTGTTAATATGTTGAAGTTCAGAAAAGAATTTATTTTCAAAGAATTTTTTAAGTTTAGGAATAAACATTTTACATTCAGTGTCAACATTAACATTTAACATCTTTTGTATTGATTTTATACAAGTTTGCCAGTATTTTTTATTTTCACTAGCCAAGTGTACATCTTCCAAGTAAGCATTCCTTAGTAAAACATTGTGATTATCATTAGATTTTGCTAAATTTTCCAATCTAGAATAGTATTTAATAGCAAGCTGGTATATTTTGGCATGAATAGGGAGAACACCTAATTCCATTTTTGTTGCCAAGTTTGATGCTTTATTATGTACACCTAAGATGTTTTTCAAGATAAAATTCTGAATTTTTTCAAAAGGAGTTTTATCAAAATTATTGGGGTTTGCATTAAAGTCAGAGATCCAAATTTCTGAGGAGTATGTTAAAATTGGGACAATAATTGATTTATATAGTTTTAACCACAAGTTTGGTGAGAGATCAGAACCAAAAGGTAGTTTACGCTTCAAGGCAAAGTAAGCTTTTCTGGCTCTAGCAGCAAGATCCTCACAGGCATGTTTTAAATTGCCATTTGATTGTAAAATTATACCAAGATATTTGTACTTATCAGTTACATCTATAGTAGAATTGTTATAATAAAATCCATAATTGATATTGTTCAGTAAGAAAACAATGACAGATTAAGATGTATTATTGAACTACATCTTGCAAATTCGGTTTCAGTATTCTATGGATTTAAAATGAACCTTCTAAGTAAACATGATTTTTAATGTCAGATCATTCTAGGGATTAGCACATGCATCTAGGATATATAGCAAGAAAAAATGTGTCTGGAGGAATGGAAGAAATTCACACAATGATTTCATTACATAATTATGCTAAAAATTAGTCTAAAACTTATGTCTTTTATTATTACAAATTATAGAATGTCATAGAATAGAATTATTTCTAATCCAGAGCCCCAACAGGGCATCAGATGTTACACACATAAGGGAACAAGCCACCCATGGGCCACATCACTCACCTGAGTCACCTTGGCCCATATCTGAAGACTTTCCATATATATTTGCATGTAAAACCTTAGTCCCTATTGTGGCCTCAACCTACCCCTGGAGGCCATACTTTACACGAAGTTGAATCTGCACTATGTCAGAAAGCTTTCATTTAAATGTCAATTTCTTTGGCCCAATTGGTCTAGAGAAGATTTTTAAAGTTTTTCCTTATATATTTCTATGTTAAAATTTGATCCCCTATTGTGACCGCATCATACCCCCGGGGGCCATGATTTTAACAAACTTGAATTTGTGCTATGCCAGGAAGCTTTCATGTAAATTTCAGCTTTTCTAGCTCAGTGGTTCTTGAGAAGAAGATTTTTAAATGACCCCACCCTATTTTAGCATTTTTATGATTATCTTCCCTTTGACAGGAACATGGCCCTTCATTTGAACAAATTTGAAAGCCCTTCACCCAAGAATACTTTTTGTCAAGTTTGGTTGAAATTAGCCCATTGGTTCTGAAGAAGAAATAAAAAATGTAAAAAGTTTACAGACAGACAACGGACAACAGGCGATCAGAAAAGCTCACTTGAGCTTTCAGCTCAGGTGAGCTGAAAAACTCAAAAGACAGAGTTAACATGAATTGAAACAAGACAGAATTTCTTTGGACAAGAAGGAAGGAGTCACTGCACCTCATATACTTATAGTTCAAGTAAACAATTCACAACTATAGTAGATGACTCATAATAATCATGCAAACATTTTGCCACCTTGCTCCCTCGAAGTAAAGAAGTTTTTCAAAGATATAACGTATTTTCAATATATGACCAATTTGGCTCCACTTGGGGTCCTAAACCTAGGGTTTATAAATTTCACAATTTTGGTAGAGGGCTCATTTCTTACCACAATCATGCCCCCAGGGAGGCAGGGTCAATGATATTCCCAATTTTTGTTCCCCTTTATCCATATATACTTTATACCAAAATTGGTTAGAACTGGTTCAAGTGTTCAAAAGAAGAAGCTTCAAATGTTAAATGTTTATGACCAGTGAAGACATGTAGCAAAAGGTCTCTTAAGCGATTCAAGTGACTCCGTAACGACAAAGCCAGAGTGATTTCTCTAGGGCACCTGCCATGTGATGGGGACCTAATAGTACTTAAATTTTTATACCAATAAATATGAATAAGAATGAATACCAGTAGTTTACTTTATAATAATAATAATGAGTTTATTCACCAATCAAGGGCACGTACAGTTTAACTAGTAATTAATTATAACAATATAAATAAATAACAATCATTCAGATCTACTACTACTTTGCACACATCTATGATTATATATGAAATACTGATTTCAGACTGAATTTAAACTAACATAATGAAATATACAATAGAATAACCAAACTGCTTCACACATCTAAGGACAGTGCCAGTTTCAGAGACAGTGGATAATGATAATGTTGTGTGAATACATGTGAAGTTGTAATCAATATCAGTATAAGAGTTTAGAAAATACAGTATGCAAGTATAATACACATGTACATGCAGGATCCAGTTGTTCTAAATGTTTTATGTCTAAAGCCGGAAGGTTTAAGTAATTATATAAATGAAAATAATTGTGCTATATAATTAAAAAAAAAAAATTTAAAAAGTTGAAGAAAGCATGATTTGTTGACTTGATTACAGGGTGTACCAAGGGACAGAGCCTGTTAACAATCTGGTTATAAATCATTTGCCAGACTATTGGTTTGGTACTCCCAGTAACCAAGACAGTTTACAAGTGTAATACACATGTACATGCAGGATCCAGTTGTTCTGAATGTTTTATATGATATTTATTAAAAATAAAAGAAATTTCTGCCGAATGTATTCTCCTTGATGTACTTTTCACTGAACATGTGCAACCTTTAACTCTGTCCATGCTGACTGGTATGCAATAGTAACTGTTTACTACATCTGTAAAATGAATACATGTGTTAATCTTCTCAAAACATCCATTAATCTTGAGAAAATATTACGCTTTTATTTCACAAAACCCAACAAATTTCCTTGCAGGAGTTGATGCATCAATTTGGTACATATGACGTCTTTTCAGGAACCTTATCTCTGTAAAGGAAATTTGGTCTTGTTAATTTTGTGTACAATTTTCATTTTAACAAATTCATAGTTAATGATATTAAACAATAAAACTAATTTTGCAAATATTGCAAAATCCATATGGCATAGTAGAGATAATATTTATGAGAACTTCATTGGCAATAATCAAGTTCATTACATTTTAATATTAAGGTGTTTTAAATAAATTCCCTTTAAAGTGATTTAAATAGCTTTTATTGATCTACAGAATTGACCAACTCTGTAATGTATATAAGTTATGTAATGCATAGAAATCTTGTGGTTTTCTACACCCTATCATAATTGAAAAGTGAGTCTGTATGAAAATCACAAGGCTACACAGCCCTACCAAGTTTCATGGTAAATGAATCTGATGACTATGTATGTCAGTTTGTCTCCCTGGGCCTCATCAGTCAGAGAAGAGATCAAACTGAGACACCAAAATTGTCGAGGATAATCTCTGATACCTTCCTGGTTTCCAATATACATTTAAATGCATGTATGTTTTTACAAGTTTTATTTTTACATTTCTCAAAATTCACATGTTTAAACATTAAAACATTCAAGAAACCAGGAAAGTTTCGGCCCATTTTGAACTGAAATTCTGCAGCAATGAAACAAATCACATTGACTTTGTGAAATCTTTTGGCATCACAGGAAGGTGGAACTACGTTAGTAGAATACTAATAATCAACAAATAATCTGACTGTACTGTTGTCTGTCTAATCATGAATTCATTGACAATTCTGCAATGAGACACTGGCATAGAGCTGCCGGATAAGATCATCTGCCATTGTGAGTCTACTACTGGACTGACTTGGTGCCTGTTACAGTTGTCAATCAGTTAAAAAATTGAAATTTAATAGCACATACTGCTAGAATGGTCTCCTTGAAATCTTTTAAGCAATAAACATTTACATTGATAGACAGGCAGTACACAAATACCTACAATAAAACAAACTGAAAAATTTTAACTGAAACAAACTGTTAGATGAAAACTGAACATGATTGAACTACAGAAAATGTTTTTCATATACCCTTCCCCATTGTCTATAGTCTATTTAAGACATTATCCATACTTGCATTATGCATGACATTGAAAGGAATAGACATGCATGTACATGTATATCTGATAATAAAATGGAATACCCATCTTATTTATCATCTTTAAGTTCCAGTTTTGTTTTGTCCACCTTGTCAAATTTCCTACATGCAGAATGGTAAAAATTTCAGCAACAATTACTTTTGAATCCTTATGATAATGGTTCTCTCTAATTGTCTGATGGTGATGTTTCAGTCACTCCTTCAGAATGCCCACCCCTACCCCCATCCAAATCAAATGAATTCTAGAATTTGAGTTTCCAAAGTCATGTTCAAGAGTCACAACTTTATTATCCTGATCACCACCAACAGTTACTAATAAATTGATCCCAAAATGTCTAGACATTGCCGAAACTGATTCCTGCCCTGCAAAAGTGCCTCACTGCCTAAGATTATTCAGTACCTGTTGAATTTCTGGATAAGTCATAAGATTACCATTAGAATGAAAGAAAACATATGAAACTAAGGTATCCAAATTTTGTTCAGTTTCATGTATTGCTGCATTTCATAGCTCTTGGTGATCATTTTGTTTTCTATAGAGGGCAAGACTAACAGACCTAAAGAGACAATTCCCATCACCTACTATAAGTCGTCTGTGAAGTCCATATGATGTCAGATATTCATCCTGATCGGTACTTTCAACAGGCTGTCCAGCACTCTTGGACAACAGAGGGGTTAATTTTAGGACTAAAATTACGAAAATTCTGGGCTAAAATTTGGAATTTCATAACTAAATTAGGGCAGTTTTAGACATTTAAATGGTCTTACAATTTTGACAATAAATTAAACTCACAAAAAATACTCTCCATGCAGGTAGGGTGTCTTCCAGCTATTATTGGCATTTGGCAATAACCTAAATAGTCTGACACATCTTTGTCACAAAGCCAAAAGCAATAAACAGCTTGAAACATGAATTCACTGGTCAAATTTAGCTTGAATGTATTTTCAAAATTGCTAGACTAGAAATATATTTTTTTAAAAATAGGAATTGAGTGGGGAAATTAGGACTTTTTAAGGATTTTCAGAATCATCTAACATTTGTAAATGTAAATGGACCTCATTATTTATGACTCTATCAATCCCTGAAATCTACAAGAGTGTAGCATCCGTGTTAAAAACTATCCATTAATATTAGACAATAGACTGACACTAGAGTTAATGAAGATTGAAATGAAATGGTTATGGGAATATATTTAATGCAGATATAATGTTCAATATTTGTTCTTAATCAGGGTTTGACACTAAGGCACGTCCGACCGACTGAGTCTACTAAATGATAGGTCCAGTCGGGTAAAATGTCGATTTACTAGTCCGACTGGTCGTGTTGAAAAAATAAACAAGAAACTTTACTTTAAACCATAAGATATTTTATTCTTAATTTTGAACCGCATGATGACACAATCTCTATTTTTAGTTCTAATAAATAAGTCGCAGTTAGAAGTGATGTTTTACGACATCTACTCAATGTTAATGTGTGTAAAGTTATGTTTTAGATGAATTTATTTTCATTTTTTGAAAAACCCAGTTTATTTGAATCAAATATAAGAAAGTGTTTATCAAATTAATCGTAAACAGTCATTTTTCGGTGTTGACATATGTGCGGGAATGTCTATATATTCAAATACGACTTTTCGTCCTCAAGGAAAGATGTCCTAAGAGAAAACAAGATG
>NC_079172.1:32889424-32914424 GCF_947568905.1 Ostrea edulis | reverse complement strand
ATTATTTTGTTGATCACCATTGATTCATATACTGTCTAGCTATACAGTATGATACTGAATAGCTAGACAGTATATGAATCAATGGTGATCAACAAAATAATGGAATAGTGAGTATGCATGTAAATATATGTAGGCTATATCTGTGTTTTTTGTATGCTTACCTTGTGATATTTTGTTTTGTCTGTCCTAGTCAGTTTACGAGCTCTGTAGAGCTCATGTTATTTGTTACTATTGTATACAGTGCCGAGTTTAAATAAAATTTACTTACTTATCACTCTACACAATGTAATATACAGATATAGCTTGACCTGCTAAAATAAAACATGACGATTGAGTGCCTGTAATAAACCATTTGAATAAATAACATGCAAATTAAATTGTCCTGAAACATTTAACATATCGATACCACCAATTTATACTTAGAGCTAACCGACCTACTAATTCTCATGCTTGTTCTGTATGTGAAACTGCATTTAAAAGCAGTGTTTTAGGTCAGAAATGTTGTAGGATATCCATCTTGAAAGGGCATTTATGATCCGTTTGTTTAAAAATGTACTTTCAGTGAAATAAACCACTAACGAAATGATAAATATTACTTACGAAAAAGACTGTCAAACTTTGCGCCATGTTGGATGCAGAAGGTGAAGGTGAGAATTAGCGCATGCGCAATAGCCTAGTCCTAAAGTTGCGAATAGTGAGATTCATGGGAAATGCGTTTCTCATTACAGTTTATGCTTTTGCTACCATTGCACGATTTTCACGCAGGCATCGGTGTCTGATTCTTTCTAAAATTTCAAACTCACTTGAGTGTTTACATTAAAGAGTCCGTGAAGTCAAAGTCAAAGTTTTGATTAATTGGTGTAGAATAACCCGTTCAAAGTTGTCGATTTTCGCACCTGATTAAAACCAATCAAGGCAACTTCCGGTTGTACTATTATTAGCAAAATACTTGCGTGACGTCACTTTACATCAGCTTTGAAATGGCAACTGTAAACGATAACAGCGTAACCTCGGATTCTTCGTCGGATATTGACCTACACATGTCATTTGAGATATCATCCTTCGAAGAAGAACACGAGGAACATCAGCAGGACATAGTCCCATATCGGTTTGAACCTGAAGCGACTGATCTTAGCGAATCGGATGGTTCAAGCGAAGACGAAGTCGACGACCAGCACAGACTAGAAAATACAGATTGGTACAACTTTCCCTATCTTTTATTTGTTACCCATTTAATTAAATTGATAAAATATATCTATAAACTTTATAACTTCACAGCTTATGCGTGTAGAAAAAAAATAATTGTATCCACGCTATTGAAAACGTTTGGCCATTGATCAGGTCCAGCAGTTTCTTCATTTAGCTCTCATTATAAACGTAATTATAATAGCTTGATTAAGCTAGATTAGATTGAATTTGTTAAGTGTAGTGGCGTAGCCAAGAAGTCGCATGACAATTTTTGAACGTGTTTTTACTTTGAAGTGACCACAACACTGTCCTGATTAGAGTTCATAACAAAAAGTCAATCATTTTAAGAATGTTAATGAAAAGAAAATTTCTTCTGTGTTGTTAACTGTCCACTACCCTGTGTGCATTGAAACATACATGTAGATAACAGGGTTTTGACAAAATATGAGGAAATGGGTATATATTATAGTATAATAGTACCCATTTGCTCATACTGTGTCAAAACCCCGTGGATAAGTATGATGACTTTACAATTTGGAATTCGATCGCCAATCCATTATTATTTTGATCCTTGTTAACTTTTATTTTATTCTGATGATTGGATAAATGTTGCTCAACAACTTTTAAAATAATCCTCAACAATCAAAATACTGAAGGATCAGTTTAAGAATTATTTTTTTGTTTACAATGTGTTGTATTGACATCAAGGAAATTGCTAAATAAAGAGAGTGCTGCACCTGGTAATCATGTAATTAAGCTGCCATGTAATATTTTACCTGCTTTTCTATTTGTCTTCAGGAAATTAATTCATAGCAAATACTTCATTAACTAATGATTCAGTAATACATGTTGATAATGCAATTACAATTTTAGGTGCAATTGTGGATCATGCACACCCATGCCCACAGCATTAGAAAGCAAATGCTGCTCTGAAATTCCACAGATTGTCGAGAAAATTGAGTCTTATAGTGATGATTTAACCTGCATTACAAGACATCCTGGATTCCAGACTGTTTGTCTAGACGTCTTTGTCCTGGAGACTGCATACTACCAGTATCGTTCTCAGTATGGATATACAGAACAGCATGAATGAGTAAGAATGACGTTTTATTATCAATAATTATTAGGAATTCAACAAAAGTGGTGTATTCAGTTGTGTAACAATTTATACATTTTTATCATAGGAGAAACAGATATACCGCATATCGTCAACTAGCTCGTTGGTGTTGGGGCTACTTAGGAAAGAGTGTTCGAGTTCCCCTCCCCTCCTGTGCAGTAACAAAGATCCGTGAGACATTCAGCTCAGAGGAGTATCACGGATATCAAGACCCAGAAAGAGTAAGCATAATTTGACTCAAAGTAAAACATTTTTTAAAAAGTTTAAAAAAAGCAATATTTCTCATGATGAAAAAAATATTTATAATATTATACAAAAGTTAAAAACATAAGCAAGAAAAAGAACACTAAAAATAAAAAATATCTGTAAAGATATCTATTTTTTTAATTAGAATAATTTAAATCAATGAAAGCATCAGCTACAAAATAAATCCTGCACCCAGGAATGGGACGTGGGCCCTGCTTACATGTTTCCATGTCTTTAATGACTATACAAGGGGAATTATTTACACTATAGCTACATACTATGACACTAAAAATAAAGCAATCTAATACTAAGTTATTTACATATGCAATATACTACACAACTATATACATGATGGACGTGATAAAGTTTTGTTCATCGCACATGTTCATCACACTTCTCTTCTATACTGGTGTCTCTTTCCTCCTAAAACGAGATCTGAAATGCTGCACTGCCTCACTTTTTTCAGGATGCACAAAGTTACTGCAAAGTGGTGGTGGCTGTATTTCTGGCAAGCAGGAGACAGGTGGTTGATGGGGTGATGTAGCATCAACTGAAGCTTCCATGGATGCGAATGTCTCAGTCATCAATGAAGTTACATACCCTGAAATGAAGTCAATATGCAATAACTGTGTCATATGAGAATCTTAATTTCTACTCTTCTAGGTGCTCATTGTTTTCCATAAATTCAAATTAAATTTTTTAAATTCTTTATACTGTTTCTATTTTATTGGTATATATATATATAGACTTTATTTAGGCATTCCCATTAGTCAAGAGAGGGAGAGAGAAAAAGAGGAGAGGAAAGGAGTATTGTTGTAGTACCATATGTTGAATCTACAGTTCTCTTTCGCACACTGTACTCTCCATGCTTAAACTTGGGAAAGCTGATCTTGAACTGCATGTTCCCTTCCTTTGTAGCAGCCTGCACTCTTGACGTATTTTCATTGAAATGAAGAGCAGCAACGATCAACCTTAAAACAATATTGCTATAAAATTACTTATCTTAAACATGCTTTGGTCAATTCAACTTAATTAGTAGATTATCATACAGGAGCACAAAAAATATGGGGCAGATGGAAGGATTTTATTTTTTAATATATATTTCCCAAGATAGAAAAAAATTAATGACAAAAGACATCACAGTGTTAATCAAGTTAAAATTCAAAGAATCCTTGGTAGAAGATACAAAACCAACATTCTGTGACTTTAATCATTCACTCATGTCACTGGGAAGCAAGTTTGTTTGAAATTGTAAATTTTGCGAAAATAAAAAAAAATATCGAGGTGACTCCCTTTTTTTGAGGGGCGGGAGGGGTTGTTGATCTATCAATTGATTTTATTTGGCCTTGCATAAAATATACAAGCAGCATGGGTTATTGAACATTCATGAAAATTCTGAAGCATAAACATACCTGCAGTACATGCCATAGTAAGAGAAGGCCACCATTTTGGGGGCAAAGTGGTTGACAGTACTATGGAATGCCTCTATCTGTGATGTCTGGTACAATGGGGATAGCTTGGGAATGTCCCTTTTCATCTGATTGGACAAGATGATGTCACTAATCTTCTCACTTGCTTTTGATCCTTTTTGAAAATGATATAAGAAAAAATTAGTAAAAATGAAATCGATAAACATTCGCAGTTTTTAATAAGGCTCAACACTTTTATAAAAACCATAATATGCTAACAAAAGAAAATGTTTAATTATCAACAGACCTATGCAAAGAACAAGAGGCCCACAGGCCTTAATGGGGCACCTAAGGATCATAGCCCATACGGGGTGCCTGAACCCATGAATTTCACAATACAGGTAGAAAGCTTTATGGACATCATAATCATGCCTTTAGTGTTTCTCAGTTCTGTATGGAAGTAGAAGAAGAAAAATGTCTAAGATTTAATACATTTTCACTGCGTGTCCATATTGACCCCCACCAAAGGGCCAGGAGTCATAAACTTCACAAGTTAGAGATTTTCATAGACGTTAAAATCATGCAATTAGTTTTTCGCGAATGTATATGGGAGTAGAGGAGATTTCCCAATATTTAATACATTTTCACTATATGGCCCCACCTTAGGACCTGAACCCCTGACCTAGGGATCATCAAATTTACAACTTAATGGGCTACCCAATCATTCTAAATATCTGTTATTTGCAATTTAGTATCAATAGCATGAAAGAGGATGTATTTTGAATGTTTAAAACTCTATACCAAATTTGGTCTTGTCCTGGAGTCAGAACCCCTACCCTGGGGATCATGAAAGTTAAAATTTTGGTAGAGGCTTTCCTGTTCTACATTACTACATTACTATGTATTTAGTTTTTCTCACACACATGTGGATATAAAGAAAATTTGTCAAATTTGGGCAGTTTTTGTCCTGCCCCTTAGACTCCAGGAGTGCAGGAATCCTTAAATTTACAATTTATGTCCACCTTGTTCAAAAAATGCTACATACCAAAGTTGAAAAGAATTGGCATGGTAGACATCAAAAAGTAAAAAATGTTCAATTGTTAACGCATGACGAAGGACGATGACCGCAGACCAATTGCAATAGGTCATTCGAGTAAACTTTGGTGATCTAAAATTTTAACAAGTGGTTCTACCTGGTTTTATCCACTTCTTCTTTCGTTCGTCGCCATAAAGCATGCCATGGGCACACGATGGGAATAGCTCATTGTGTCCCTCATGCTTGTTGTGAACATGGTTTTCAACGGATTCCCACTTTGCCCACATCAAGTCCCCATCCCCATTAGGTGTAGAGGCTGCTACCCAATATAGGTGATTTGTCAGGCTCCTGCTCCACTTCGATAGCTGTCCACATTCACTCTGTTTGGCGGCAGCCAGGACTTTTTTCTTTAAACCTACATTGAATAAACAGGACAAACTCAGATAATTCTCAATGCATATTTTCTACAGTTCTCTCCAAACTTCAAATAATTAAGCATGCATAGCTATGTGTCTAGTAAATGTCTGTAAATGTTGCGAGCATAAATCAGAGTGAACAATTAAAAATATTACCTTTAGCAACATGCCACACATCATAGTAATGAGTGGTCTCGGGTAAATTTTCCCTGATCCACTTCTGGATTTGTAGATGGCGGTCAGTCACGATCGTCCCTATCTCCAGATCGTTATTTTTTACCCAGTCAACAGCACGCTCGAGACCTCTTTTCTCCATACCATTACTATTTTTTACTTCATTACTCTACAAAATTGTATAACAATATAAATAAGGAGAAAAAGTAAACCACATCTCACACACAACATCAAGAACTTGAAATCACAAATACAACTTTCAAAATAAACTTCTTAAAATAGATGTTTAAATATCATACATAAAGACTAGTTAATGTCAAATCTTTCCTTTCATTCATTTATGCAAATACCTGAACTAGCTGGATGTCAATCACAATTCCTTTTTCAAGGTCAATAGTGCTGTAGGAGCCAAACTTGGCACAGTGACCAGGGGAGTCAGCTCGCCCATCTCCACCAACAATCAGTGGCTCCCCTCGTTCCACCGCTTGCCTGGCATACGTCTCCTGGTGTCTGTTCCACACACGAGCAATGACAGGAAACAGCACAGATGCCTGGTGGGAATAAAATGTTCTACTTGTTATGGTTGCAACTCCCATAAACTGCAGAACCCGCAGAACTTTAGCAGCAAGGGCTCCAGAGAACAGAATGCTGGCAGATAATCCGAGGTTTCCTACAGGAATGTTTCCAAGGGAGGGCTGGCTACTCCATTGCCAAGTAAATCCACAGAATTCACACTCTGCACTAATCCTGGCCATCGTCCCTATCACCTGATGAACAGTGGCTGTGGCGTGTCTATGGCACCTCTTGCAGCTACTGAATAGCTCCAACAACTTTGATCTGGACACTATAAACTTTTCTTCATCCAGTGGGTTGTAGGGCTTTTCATTGCTAAAACATTTCAAATTAAACTGATTATATAGCTTAGGTTTTCCTTAGTACTTCAACTGATAGGATTTTTCAGACACTTTTTTCAACAATAGATATATAATGTTGTTTTGTTTTAATAGAAAATAGTTCAGAATTACATAATCAATTTTTTTTAAAAATTTCTACAACTTCAATCTGAATTTACTTAGAATGCTAATTTCCCCCCCTCAACTAAACACTTGAATTCTCACAGAATGCAAAATAGAGCTTACTTATTATTATGGATATGAGAATCATCTGAACTGGCACAGCCACTAGATGGTTCATACAGTGAGGCAGCCTCACTCCCTACTTCCTCTATTGACTCTCCCCCACTTGACAAATCCAGGACAGGAACTGCTGCTGGTGGTACTTGTGGAGTGGGCAAGTCATCCCTGCCATTAAATTGTACACCAATGCTGCGAACACGTGGTTGGAGATTAACTTGCAACCCTGGAGAGTAAAATGGCCATTAACAATCTGCCCAATTGTAAAAAGTGACTTTTTTTTGAGTAACAAAATACAAACAGGAGAGAATTGATTTGTATTAAAATTTCTATTTTATCTAAAACTTTTTATCGTGTTTCTGGTTTTTTTTAATTGTAACAAAAACATGAATAAACATTAACTGTACATAGAATCAATTCACTGATATAATATTATTGTCTGTAAACATTAAATTTGACCTTTCTCTTTATTCTTTGCAGCCACTTGGATCTTAACACTGCGTTTCCTAGGTTCTTCTGTCTGACAGGCCATTGATATGCTACTCTCTTCCTAAAATAGATATAAATATTGAGTATTCTGTAGAATATGCAAATGCTAACACTTTTTAAACAATTTTAACTAGTTTTACTGTTTCAGAAATGTTTGATTTATTAACCTACATTTGAAAACAGATTTCTGTTTTGACAATTTTCAAACATGATCTATAACCATTTCCAATCAA
Organism: Ostrea edulis; assembly: GCF_947568905.1. Classification (NCBI taxonomy): domain Eukaryota; kingdom Metazoa; phylum Mollusca; class Bivalvia; order Ostreida; family Ostreidae; genus Ostrea; species Ostrea edulis. Next base: position 32,906,983 of record NC_079172.1, on the reverse strand, counting down.
TTGTTATAGAAATATGTGGAAATTGTTATTTGTGAAATTCTCCTACAGAGTTTAAACTTTAAGAATTATACCATTAGTCACGCGGGCTCCGGGATTTTGCTATTTCGGAACCCACCGAAGAATTTTGTAGCCCACCAACTCAAATAATGTAAAATAGTCTCACTATCAATATTAATATATATATATGTTTATCAGTGTTCATTCCATATCAACATCAAGCAAAGCATCCCAACCTCACTTTCCTCGAACCATGGACAGGGCTCGGAATTAACATATATGCTCGTCAGTCTGTGATTGGTTAAACGTCTGGCGGACTGACATTCATCTGTTTTAGTCAGTCCGATGGGACTGGTTAAATTTCTAAAGCATCATTTTGGAAAATGTATTCATGAATATGCAATGAGACACTGGCATAGAGCTGCCGGATAAGATCATCTGCCATTGTGAGTCTACTACTGGACTGACTTGGTGCCTGTTACAGTTGTCAATCAGTTAAAAAATTGAAATTTAATAGCACATACTGCTAGAATGGTCTCCTTGAAATCTTTTAAGCAATAAACATTTACATTGATAGACAGGCAGTACACAAATACCTACAATAAAACAAACTGAAAAATTTTAACTGAAACAAACTGTTAGATGAAAACTGAACATGATTGAACTACAGAAAATGTTTTTCATATACCCTTCCCCATTGTCTATAGTCTATTTAAGACATTATCCATACTTGCATTATGCATGACATTGAAAGGAATAGACATGCATGTACATGTATATCTGATAATAAAATGGAATACCCATCTTATTTATCATCTTTAAGTTCCAGTTTTGTTTTGTCCACCTTGTCAAATTTCCTACATGCAGAATGGTAAAAATTTCAGCAACAATTACTTTTGAATCCTTATGATAATGGTTCTCTCTAATTGTCTGATGGTGATGTTTCAGTCACTCCTTCAGAATGCCCACCCCTACCCCCATCCAAATCAAATGAATTCTAGAATTTGAGTTTCCAAAGTCATGTTCAAGAGTCACAACTTTATTATCCTGATCACCACCAACAGTTACTAATAAATTGATCCCAAAATGTCTAGACATTGCCGAAACTGATTCCTGCCCTGCAAAAGTGCCTCACTGCCTAAGATTATTCAGTACCTGTTGAATTTCTGGATAAGTCATAAGATTACCATTAGAATGAAAGAAAACATATGAAACTAAGGTATCCAAATTTTGTTCAGTTTCATGTATTGCTGCATTTCATAGCTCTTGGTGATCATTTTGTTTTCTATAGAGGGCAAGACTAACAGACCTAAAGAGACAATTCCCATCACCTACTATAAGTCGTCTGTGAAGTCCATATGATGTCAGATATTCATCCTGATCGGTACTTTCAACAGGCTGTCCAGCACTCTTGGACAACAGAGGGGTTAATTTTAGGACTAAAATTACGAAAATTCTGGGCTAAAATTTGGAATTTCATAACTAAATTAGGGCAGTTTTAGACATTTAAATGGTCTTACAATTTTGACAATAAATTAAACTCACAAAAAATACTCTCCATGCAGGTAGGGTGTCTTCCAGCTATTATTGGCATTTGGCAATAACCTAAATAGTCTGACACATCTTTGTCACAAAGCCAAAAGCAATAAACAGCTTGAAACATGAATTCACTGGTCAAATTTAGCTTGAATGTATTTTCAAAATTGCTAGACTAGAAATATATTTTTTTAAAAATAGGAATTGAGTGGGGAAATTAGGACTTTTTAAGGATTTTCAGAATCATCTAACATTTGTAAATGTAAATGGACCTCATTATTTATGACTCTATCAATCCCTGAAATCTACAAGAGTGTAGCATCCGTGTTAAAAACTATCCATTAATATTAGACAATAGACTGACACTAGAGTTAATGAAGATTGAAATGAAATGGTTATGGGAATATATTTAATGCAGATATAATGTTCAATATTTGTTCTTAATCAGGGTTTGACACTAAGGCACGTCCGACCGACTGAGTCTACTAAATGATAGGTCCAGTCGGGTAAAATGTCGATTTACTAGTCCGACTGGTCGTGTTGAAAAAATAAACAAGAAACTTTACTTTAAACCATAAGATATTTTATTCTTAATTTTGAACCGCATGATGACACAATCTCTATTTTTAGTTCTAATAAATAAGTCGCAGTTAGAAGTGATGTTTTACGACATCTACTCAATGTTAATGTGTGTAAAGTTATGTTTTAGATGAATTTATTTTCATTTTTTGAAAAACCCAGTTTATTTGAATCAAATATAAGAAAGTGTTTATCAAATTAATCGTAAACAGTCATTTTTCGGTGTTGACATATGTGCGGGAATGTCTATATATTCAAATACGACTTTTCGTCCTCAAGGAAAGATGTCCTAAGAGAAAACAAGATGTGTTTGTGAAACACAAATGCCCCCGATAATGGCCAATTCCGAAGATGGCCAAGGTCACTAGGGCAAATATCTTGGTACCAGTAGAAAGATCTTGTCAAAAGAAATGCTCATGTACAATATGAAAGCTCTAATATTTACCATTTAGAAGTTATGACCAATGTAAAAAAAAAAATTAAAGTAGGTCAAATGTCAAGGTCAAAAGGTTCAATACCAACGGAAAGATTTTGTAACAAGGAATACTCATGTGAAATATCAAAGCTTTATCTCTTAGTGTTCAAAAGTTATTAGCAAGGTTAAAGTTTTCAAAAAGTAGGTCAAACCCCAAGGTCAAGGTCACAGGGTCAAAAATGTTGGTACCCACGGAAAGGTCTTGTCATAAGGAATACTCATGTGAAATATCAAAGCTCTATCACTTACTGTTCAAAAGTTATTAGCAAGGTTAAAGTTTCACACAGAATGACAGAAAGGACAAAAACAATATGCCCCCCGATCTTTGATCTCGGGGGCATAAAAAGTAAAAGGTTGGGAAGAAACCAAGCAAGACTTATGAAATAGAGATTTAAAAAACGGTTGAGGCCATTTTATTTTAAATTGACTAGAGAATTTCCATGTCGGGTAGAATTTAAAGAAACAGAAAATGTGTTTGAAAAATGAAAGCGTTAAATTGAATGACGAGACTAAAACTCTATTTTGAGACAATTAAGTACGTTTTAGTTCATGCAAACTTAATGTTTGTCATTTGAATTCAGTACATTTAAATATGGAGAAACTATCAGTTTCTGGAAAGTTGGTCGGGGCAAGTGGATGTAAGGTCAGGTCTAGCAAAAATCATTTAAAGTAGCCCGACTGGTCTAGTGCTAAAAAAAGTAAATGTCAAACCCTGTTAATACTCCTTTTCTGTGTAGACCTTTCATCCCCTTTATTTACAATATGGTAAGTTTGGTTTTGAACTTGACTTCTTAATTTTGGAGAGGAAGTAGAAATTCAAAAAGCAGTAAATGACAATTTCAATAAGTCTTCAGCTCAGGCTAATCTGACATTCCCCCAACTTTTACTTGTAGTTTTATATATATATATATAAAGAAGTGATGGACCCAGTCATGTATATATATAAGTGGAGGTAAATGGTCAGAGGAATCTCAGATTAAATAACTCAGACCAAGAACTGATGACTGCACATATATATGTGTTACAAACTTGAAATTCAATTTTAAAAACTTACTTGAAGCCATGACTCAGATGTAAGATTTAAAGACACTTGCATCAGCTCAATCCGAAGGACACCATTGAGGGTAGGGATCCTCTGTTCTCTACAATAAGCATGATAAGACTGAAATACATTTTTCCACCTGCATATCTTTGATAGAATATTCCTTAAGTAAATATATTCATTGAAAATTGAAACTAGATGTCTCGCACACACGAGTATTCAAGAAAGGCAAAGACAATGAACAGTGATCAATCTCATAACTCCTATAAGCAATACAATATAGAGAGTTGGGCAAACACGAACCCCTAGATATACTAGAGGTGGGATCAGGTACATTTTGTATAAATATTTAAGTGTGTGTGTGTTTGTATATATCATCCAGAGATAGGTATAAAAATATCTACACAAGTAGTAGTATAATAAAAAGAAATATCACAAAGTCGATAGAGTGTACTCAACTAGTTTCTTCGATTCTTCAGGAGTATATGAATATTGTTTAGTGTACATGTTTAACAAAGCAATATTCAACATACTCCTAAAGAATTGAAGAAATTAGTTGAGTATACTCTTTTGGCTTTGTGATATATTCATACATGTATATCATACTGGATTTACCCTACTTAACATGTAATACCATATTCAAACATACAGACATGAAAATACATATGTGGAGGGGAACGAATATTCATTGTAATAGGCTAGAATTTTTAATTCCATCTGCTATCATTGAAGAAATGTAAAAATTCTGTTTGATCTTTATGTCTACTTGCTTCTGTGTGAAGTAGCTTGTTGTATAAGTATGTGTCTACAAATATACTTGTATACAAACTGTAGAACTTTCAACCAACCAACTCCAGCATAATAACTTTTCAAGTACCATCCACATTGTGTATATTCTTACAGGAACTGAGCACTGGTCACTGCCTTCTTTTATCCCAAACACTACAGTAGAAAGCACTGTCACTTACAAAAAATGACACAAATTAAAATAAAATTTACTGATCAGCACAGTAATTTATGACAATATAGAACTTTAAGCTAGTTTAGACTAAATAAGATTGAATTTCTAAGTGCAATGGCGTACCCAGAAAGTCGCATAATAATTTTTAAATATGTTTATTTCTTGAGCTTTTAAACCACAACATTGTTCTAGAATTGATAACAATACTACGTAGTATGTTGTTATAAGAATTTTCAAGATGAGGGAATTTCTTTTGTGTTGTGAACTGTCCACTACCCTGTGTGCATTGAAGCATGAATTAGTATGATGTGGAATCTGATTACTATTCCATTATTTTGTTGATCACCATTGATTCATATACTGTCTAGCTATACAGTATGATACTGAATAGCTAGACAGTATATGAATCAATGGTGATCAACAAAATAATGGAATAGTGAGTATGCATGTAAATATATGTAGGCTATATCTGTGTTTTTTGTATGCTTACCTTGTGATATTTTGTTTTGTCTGTCCTAGTCAGTTTACGAGCTCTGTAGAGCTCATGTTATTTGTTACTATTGTATACAGTGCCGAGTTTAAATAAAATTTACTTACTTATCACTCTACACAATGTAATATACAGATATAGCTTGACCTGCTAAAATAAAACATGACGATTGAGTGCCTGTAATAAACCATTTGAATAAATAACATGCAAATTAAATTGTCCTGAAACATTTAACATATCGATACCACCAATTTATACTTAGAGCTAACCGACCTACTAATTCTCATGCTTGTTCTGTATGTGAAACTGCATTTAAAAGCAGTGTTTTAGGTCAGAAATGTTGTAGGATATCCATCTTGAAAGGGCATTTATGATCCGTTTGTTTAAAAATGTACTTTCAGTGAAATAAACCACTAACGAAATGATAAATATTACTTACGAAAAAGACTGTCAAACTTTGCGCCATGTTGGATGCAGAAGGTGAAGGTGAGAATTAGCGCATGCGCAATAGCCTAGTCCTAAAGTTGCGAATAGTGAGATTCATGGGAAATGCGTTTCTCATTACAGTTTATGCTTTTGCTACCATTGCACGATTTTCACGCAGGCATCGGTGTCTGATTCTTTCTAAAATTTCAAACTCACTTGAGTGTTTACATTAAAGAGTCCGTGAAGTCAAAGTCAAAGTTTTGATTAATTGGTGTAGAATAACCCGTTCAAAGTTGTCGATTTTCGCACCTGATTAAAACCAATCAAGGCAACTTCCGGTTGTACTATTATTAGCAAAATACTTGCGTGACGTCACTTTACATCAGCTTTGAAATGGCAACTGTAAACGATAACAGCGTAACCTCGGATTCTTCGTCGGATATTGACCTACACATGTCATTTGAGATATCATCCTTCGAAGAAGAACACGAGGAACATCAGCAGGACATAGTCCCATATCGGTTTGAACCTGAAGCGACTGATCTTAGCGAATCGGATGGTTCAAGCGAAGACGAAGTCGACGACCAGCACAGACTAGAAAATACAGATTGGTACAACTTTCCCTATCTTTTATTTGTTACCCATTTAATTAAATTGATAAAATATATCTATAAACTTTATAACTTCACAGCTTATGCGTGTAGAAAAAAAATAATTGTATCCACGCTATTGAAAACGTTTGGCCATTGATCAGGTCCAGCAGTTTCTTCATTTAGCTCTCATTATAAACGTAATTATAATAGCTTGATTAAGCTAGATTAGATTGAATTTGTTAAGTGTAGTGGCGTAGCCAAGAAGTCGCATGACAATTTTTGAACGTGTTTTTACTTTGAAGTGACCACAACACTGTCCTGATTAGAGTTCATAACAAAAAGTCAATCATTTTAAGAATGTTAATGAAAAGAAAATTTCTTCTGTGTTGTTAACTGTCCACTACCCTGTGTGCATTGAAACATACATGTAGATAACAGGGTTTTGACAAAATATGAGGAAATGGGTATATATTATAGTATAATAGTACCCATTTGCTCATACTGTGTCAAAACCCCGTGGATAAGTATGATGACTTTACAATTTGGAATTCGATCGCCAATCCATTATTATTTTGATCCTTGTTAACTTTTATTTTATTCTGATGATTGGATAAATGTTGCTCAACAACTTTTAAAATAATCCTCAACAATCAAAATACTGAAGGATCAGTTTAAGAATTATTTTTTTGTTTACAATGTGTTGTATTGACATCAAGGAAATTGCTAAATAAAGAGAGTGCTGCACCTGGTAATCATGTAATTAAGCTGCCATGTAATATTTTACCTGCTTTTCTATTTGTCTTCAGGAAATTAATTCATAGCAAATACTTCATTAACTAATGATTCAGTAATACATGTTGATAATGCAATTACAATTTTAGGTGCAATTGTGGATCATGCACACCCATGCCCACAGCATTAGAAAGCAAATGCTGCTCTGAAATTCCACAGATTGTCGAGAAAATTGAGTCTTATAGTGATGATTTAACCTGCATTACAAGACATCCTGGATTCCAGACTGTTTGTCTAGACGTCTTTGTCCTGGAGACTGCATACTACCAGTATCGTTCTCAGTATGGATATACAGAACAGCATGAATGAGTAAGAATGACGTTTTATTATCAATAATTATTAGGAATTCAACAAAAGTGGTGTATTCAGTTGTGTAACAATTTATACATTTTTATCATAGGAGAAACAGATATACCGCATATCGTCAACTAGCTCGTTGGTGTTGGGGCTACTTAGGAAAGAGTGTTCGAGTTCCCCTCCCCTCCTGTGCAGTAACAAAGATCCGTGAGACATTCAGCTCAGAGGAGTATCACGGATATCAAGACCCAGAAAGAGTAAGCATAATTTGACTCAAAGTAAAACATTTTTTAAAAAGTTTAAAAAAAGCAATATTTCTCATGATGAAAAAAATATTTATAATATTATACAAAAGTTAAAAACATAAGCAAGAAAAAGAACACTAAAAATAAAAAATATCTGTAAAGATATCTATTTTTTTAATTAGAATAATTTAAATCAATGAAAGCATCAGCTACAAAATAAATCCTGCACCCAGGAATGGGACGTGGGCCCTGCTTACATGTTTCCATGTCTTTAATGACTATACAAGGGGAATTATTTACACTATAGCTACATACTATGACACTAAAAATAAAGCAATCTAATACTAAGTTATTTACATATGCAATATACTACACAACTATATACATGATGGACGTGATAAAGTTTTGTTCATCGCACATGTTCATCACACTTCTCTTCTATACTGGTGTCTCTTTCCTCCTAAAACGAGATCTGAAATGCTGCACTGCCTCACTTTTTTCAGGATGCACAAAGTTACTGCAAAGTGGTGGTGGCTGTATTTCTGGCAAGCAGGAGACAGGTGGTTGATGGGGTGATGTAGCATCAACTGAAGCTTCCATGGATGCGAATGTCTCAGTCATCAATGAAGTTACATACCCTGAAATGAAGTCAATATGCAATAACTGTGTCATATGAGAATCTTAATTTCTACTCTTCTAGGTGCTCATTGTTTTCCATAAATTCAAATTAAATTTTTTAAATTCTTTATACTGTTTCTATTTTATTGGTATATATATATATAGACTTTATTTAGGCATTCCCATTAGTCAAGAGAGGGAGAGAGAAAAAGAGGAGAGGAAAGGAGTATTGTTGTAGTACCATATGTTGAATCTACAGTTCTCTTTCGCACACTGTACTCTCCATGCTTAAACTTGGGAAAGCTGATCTTGAACTGCATGTTCCCTTCCTTTGTAGCAGCCTGCACTCTTGACGTATTTTCATTGAAATGAAGAGCAGCAACGATCAACCTTAAAACAATATTGCTATAAAATTACTTATCTTAAACATGCTTTGGTCAATTCAACTTAATTAGTAGATTATCATACAGGAGCACAAAAAATATGGGGCAGATGGAAGGATTTTATTTTTTAATATATATTTCCCAAGATAGAAAAAAATTAATGACAAAAGACATCACAGTGTTAATCAAGTTAAAATTCAAAGAATCCTTGGTAGAAGATACAAAACCAACATTCTGTGACTTTAATCATTCACTCATGTTACTGGGAAGCAAGTTTGTTTGAAATTGTAAATTTTGCGAAAATAAAAAAAAATATCGAGGTGACTCCCTTTTTTTGAGGGGCGGGAGGGGTTGTTGATCTATCAATTGATTTTATTTGGCCTTGCATAAAATATACAAGCAGCATGGGTTATTGAACATTCATGAAAATTCTGAAGCATAAACATACCTGCAGTACATGCCATAGTAAGAGAAGGCCACCATTTTGGGGGCAAAGTGGTTGACAGTACTATGGAATGCCTCTATCTGTGATGTCTGGTACAATGGGGATAGCTTGGGAATGTCCCTTTTCATCTGATTGGACAAGATGATGTCACTAATCTTCTCACTTGCTTTTGATCCTTTTTGAAAATGATATAAGAAAAAATTAGTAAAAATGAAATCGATAAACATTCGCAGTTTTTAATAAGGCTCAACACTTTTATAAAAACCATAATATGCTAACAAAAGAAAATGTTTAATTATCAACAGACCTATGCAAAGAACAAGAGGCCCACAGGCCTTAATGGGGCACCTAAGGATCATAGCCCATACGGGGTGCCTGAACCCATGAATTTCACAATACAGGTAGAAAGCTTTATGGACATCATAATCATGCCTTTAGTGTTTCTCAGTTCTGTATGGAAGTAGAAGAAGAAAAATGTCTAAGATTTAATACATTTTCACTGCGTGTCCATATTGACCCCCACCAAAGGGCCAGGAGTCATAAACTTCACAAGTTAGAGATTTTCATAGACGTTAAAATCATGCAATTAGTTTTTCGCGAATGTATATGGGAGTAGAGGAGATTTCCCAATATTTAATACATTTTCACTATATGGCCCCACCTTAGGACCTGAACCCCTGACCTAGGGATCATCAAATTTACAACTTAATGGGCTACCCAATCATTCTAAATATCTGTTATTTGCAATTTAGTATCAATAGCATGAAAGAGGATGTATTTTGAATGTTTAAAACTCTATACCAAATTTGGTCTTGTCCTGGAGTCAGAACCCCTACCCTGGGGATCATGAAAGTTAAAATTTTGGTAGAGGCTTTCCTGTTCTACATTACTACATTACTATGTATTTAGTTTTTCTCACACACATGTGGATATAAAGAAAATTTGTCAAATTTGGGCAGTTTTTGTCCTGCCCCTTAGACTCCAGGAGTGCAGGAATCCTTAAATTTACAATTTATGTCCACCTTGTTCAAAAAATGCTACATACCAAAGTTGAAAAGAATTGGCATGGTAGACATCAAAAAGTAAAAAATGTTCAATTGTTAACGCATGACGAAGGACGATGACCGCAGACCAATTGCAATAGGTCATTCGAGTAAACTTTGGTGATCTAAAATTTTAACAAGTGGTTCTACCTGGTTTTATCCACTTCTTCTTTCGTTCGTCGCCATAAAGCATGCCATGGGCACACGATGGGAATAGCTCATTGTGTCCCTCATGCTTGTTGTGAACATGGTTTTCAACGGATTCCCACTTTGCCCACATCAAGTCCCCATCCCCATTAGGTGTAGAGGCTGCTACCCAATATAGGTGATTTGTCAGGCTCCTGCTCCACTTCGATAGCTGTCCACATTCACTCTGTTTGGCGGCAGCCAGGACTTTTTTCTTTAAACCTACATTGAATAAACAGGACAAACTCAGATAATTCTCAATGCATATTTTCTACAGTTCTCTCCAAACTTCAAATAATTAAGCATGCATAGCTATGTGTCTAGTAAATGTCTGTAAATGTTGCGAGCATAAATCAGAGTGAACAATTAAAAATATTACCTTTAGCAACATGCCACACATCATAGTAATGAGTGGTCTCGGGTAAATTTTCCCTGATCCACTTCTGGATTTGTAGATGGCGGTCAGTCACGATCGTCCCTATCTCCAGATCGTTATTTTTTACCCAGTCAACAGCACGCTCGAGACCTCTTTTCTCCATACCATTACTATTTTTTACTTCATTACTCTACAAAATTGTATAACAATATAAATAAGGAGAAAAAGTAAACCACATCTCACACACAACATCAAGAACTTGAAATCACAAATACAACTTTCAAAATAAACTTCTTAAAATAGATGTTTAAATATCATACATAAAGACTAGTTAATGTCAAATCTTTCCTTTCATTCATTTATGCAAATACCTGAACTAGCTGGATGTCAATCACAATTCCTTTTTCAAGGTCAATAGTGCTGTAGGAGCCAAACTTGGCACAGTGACCAGGGGAGTCAGCTCGCCCATCTCCACCAACAATCAGTGGCTCCCCTCGTTCCACCGCTTGCCTGGCATACGTCTCCTGGTGTCTGTTCCACACACGAGCAATGACAGGAAACAGCACAGATGCCTGGTGGGAATAAAATGTTCTACTTGTTATGGTTGCAACTCCCATAAACTGCAGAACCCGCAGAACTTTAGCAGCAAGGGCTCCAGAGAACAGAATGCTGGCAGATAATCCGAGGTTTCCTACAGGAATGTTTCCAAGGGAGGGCTGGCTACTCCATTGCCAAGTAAATCCACAGAATTCACACTCTGCACTAATCCTGGCCATCGTCCCTATCACCTGATGAACAGTGGCTGTGGCGTGTCTATGGCACCTCTTGCAGCTACTGAATAGCTCCAACAACTTTGATCTGGACACTATAAACTTTTCTTCATCCAGTGGGTTGTAGGGCTTTTCATTGCTAAAACATTTCAAATTAAACTGATTATATAGCTTAGGTTTTCCTTAGTACTTCAACTGATAGGATTTTTCAGACACTTTTTTCAACAATAGATATATAATGTTGTTTTGTTTTAATAGAAAATAGTTCAGAATTACATAATCAATTTTTTTTAAAAATTTCTACAACTTCAATCTGAATTTACTTAGAATGCTAATTTCCCCCCCTCAACTAAACACTTGAATTCTCACAGAATGCAAAATAGAGCTTACTTATTATTATGGATATGAGAATCATCTGAACTGGCACAGCCACTAGATGGTTCATACAGTGAGGCAGCCTCACTCCCTACTTCCTCTATTGACTCTCCCCCACTTGACAAATCCAGGACAGGAACTGCTGCTGGTGGTACTTGTGGAGTGGGCAAGTCATCCCTGCCATTAAATTGTACACCAATGCTGCGAACACGTGGTTGGAGATTAACTTGCAACCCTGGAGAGTAAAATGGCCATTAACAATCTGCCCAATTGTAAAAAGTGACTTTTTTTTGAGTAACAAAATACAAACAGGAGAGAATTGATTTGTATTAAAATTTCTATTTTATCTAAAACTTTTTATCGTGTTTCTGGTTTTTTTTAATTGTAACAAAAACATGAATAAACATTAACTGTACATAGAATCAATTCACTGATATAATATTATTGTCTGTAAACATTAAATTTGACCTTTCTCTTTATTCTTTGCAGCCACTTGGATCTTAACACTGCGTTTCCTAGGTTCTTCTGTCTGACAGGCCATTGATATGCTACTCTCTTCCTAAAATAGATATAAATATTGAGTATTCTGTAGAATATGCAAATGCTAACACTTTTTAAACAATTTTAACTAGTTTTACTGTTTCAGAAATGTTTGATTTATTAACCTACATTTGAAAACAGATTTCTGTTTTGACAATTTTCAAACATGATCTATAACCATTTCCAATCAATTGTTATAGAAATATGTGGAAATTGTTATTTGTGAAATTCTCCTACAGAGTTTAAACTTTAAGAATTATACCATTAGTCACGCGGGCTCCGGGATTTTGCTATTTCGGAACCCACCGAAGAATTTTGTAGCCCACCAACTCAAATAATGTAAAATAGTCTCACTATCAATATTAATATATATATATGTTTATCAGTGTTCATTCCATATCAACATCAAGCAAAGCATCCCAACCTCACTTTCCTCGAACCATGGACAGGGCTCGGAATTAACATATATGCTCGTCAGTCTGTGATTGGTTAAACGTCTGGCGGACTGACATTCATCTGTTTTAGTCAGTCCGATGGGACTGGTTAAATTTCTAAAGCATCATTTTGGAAAATGTATTCATGAATATGGATTATCACAATACCGAACCCGATATAAAATACTTTTTTGAAAAGAAAATGTACTGGCCATGTGGGTTACCAAGATTTCAATTGTACTCGCTCAACCCAAATTTCACTTGCATTTGGTGAGTGAACAGGTGTTAAGTTTAAACCCTGGTTTAAATTGATTTATGTAAACAGGAATACCTGAATGGGTGCTTGCTGACTCTCAACATGCTCTTGTAGGTCTTCCTCTACTGGTATTTCTGTATTGTTGTCACACAGCAACTCTGTCAGTATCTATAATGAACCAATGCAACAATTGTTACAAGTGTAACCACATCCTTGAGGCTTGAGGAAATGCAGTACTAAGTCTAGGAAATTCTGGGTGGGGATCTGGACCCCCCCCCCCCCCCCCCCCCCCCCCCCCCCCCGCGAATCCTCAATCTGAGCATGAAAGCAACAATGAAGCAAGAAACGTACAAAACATAAGCATGCATCCCATCTCAATTTTTTTTGCCTAATGAAAAAAAAAATGTTTTACTTAGCACCATAGTCTAAATAAAGGAATAATGAATTGACAAGCAACTCATATAGATCCTTAGCTAAAAATTTACCTACACTCAAATTTTTGCAAGTATAGTAAATTAGTAATTAATTACGAAGATGAGATTCAACAAATAATCAGATAGGTATGCTATTTGCTTATGAGACAGGTGCATTGTACCCACTGCACTTCTGTGTCACTGTCTCGCCTCACTGATGCGTGAAGTCCAGCAATTCATGAAGTCAAAATAAAGGACATCTTTGTATTTAACATGTTACTGTACATTGATTTATATTGTTTCATATGGTAAATGGAAATGATTGCATTAGACATTGGCTACTTTCAGCTAGACATGTACATTGTTTATAAAGTTATTAAGTTGAAACCTGCATCGCTGTGGGAATAATACTTCTGAGTGTGTTTGATTAAAAAAACAACAACAACGAAGAACAGAAAAGAAAATTACCATGTTTTTTGCGCGCTTTGCATATGCTCTTCGTTCGGGCGGGGGGGTCGTGAGCTGAGGAGACTGAAGAAAGGCGTCGTTGAGTTCATCCCTCTTCCGCTTAGGATATATCGATGGCACAGATCCCTTACGAAGACACTTATTCGCAGGAATGCCGAAGTCTTTCATCAGCGCAAAACGGGCCTCGTAGCAATCCTCGTTAAAATGTTCGCTACAAATCACTGTGTACTGCGATGGCCCAGGCCAGTCTGCCCTTGTTAGCTTTACAAAACGAACCCAGGCTGCTCGCTGACGCTGATCTTTTGGGAAAATATGTACCGAAACTCCATCTGCTTGTCTTTTGTTACAACCTGCCACAACGCACATCCGTCCTTTATTCTTACTAGCCATTTCGATGTTATAATCACTACCGAGCTCTACCAATTTTGCATTGAGAATGGCGCCAATGATGTTAGTTGGCGTCACTTCCGGTAGAGCCCGTTTTCGTTATCGTAAAGGTGTGGATTAGCAATATTTTGACATTTCGTGCAATAACTCGCATATTAAAAAGCACTGAGTGATCAGACTTGTTTTTTTCTGTTCTTTATTATATAAACAATATTTAAAGAAGCACTTTGAAAACGGCTTCACGGACACTCTAAGTTTATCAACACAATGCCCCCTCAACGTGTAAGGCGTCGCCTGACGACAGAACAACTGGGCAGATGTATCGGAATGCTTGACGCTGACTATTCACAACGTGACGTTGCAAATGCACTAAACGTCAGCCAGAGCGTTGTAACACAGGCACTTGTTTCTGTAAATGACTTATAACCTCTGTATACTAATAACAACACAAGGTACCTAGCTTCAAATGACACAGAATGGCACCCCCTGAGAATGTCGGCCTTTTGAGCCTCCAGGGAATATGCGATGCTAATGTATTTACTACCGTTGTATTGTACAATCATTCAACTTAAAAACCATGTATGACATGACTGCATTCATTGCCTCTTATCGCCGAAAACTGCAACAAAAAATGGATTTTCCGTTTTATACCACGAAGTGCTATGTACTGATACCGCACAGAATACGTGGGCGATTTTGACTGGCTAGCATGCTCTTCTAAAATTACGTTTGGAATTCTTTAGAGTTATTTATAGAAAGATAGAGCATCAGAGATGAATTAAAAATAACAGGCAAAAGGATGATTTTAATGGTGACCATTAACCACAATTGATCTTATTCTATATAATTTAGTTACTAACATTAGGGGGGGGGGGGGGAAATGCTACAAAAAATAAAGGGGACTCCATCCCCCCATATTTTTTTCCACAGACACCTGATAACTATAATCCCCCCTTCTGATTTTTTTTTTGCGGTGACAATGCCTCCAAAATGTGTGGATTCCTTGTCTCTCTCAACCCAATTTCGATTGATGTAGTTGTTTCACGCTTTTCACAAGCTTTAGAGATTGGCCTTCTACTGGACCGGTATAATATAGAATATACTTATTATAAACAGTATAAGGTATTTAAGGCTTACAAAAAAGCAAGTTTACGATTACATAAATCGAAATTAGGATGGAATAGACGGGGAATCCATACATTTCGGAGAAATAATCGCCGCCCCAAAAAAATCAGAAGGGGGGGGGGTGTCCATACTTCAGATGCCTGTGAATTTTTCCATATCGGGACAGATCCGTAATATTAGGGATGCGGGGAGGGGGTTCGTCGGAGAAGTTGTAAGTTGCACATGGCTTGTTTAAATTTCCTGACAGACAATGATAAAAATATGAGTCATGATAAAGACCTTCAGAACCTTAATTAGTGTGTGCATGGGTGGGGGTGGGGGGTGTTATAGTGTTCGTCAATGCAGACTTGCTGTCTCAATTTTTTTCCCTCAGGCTGGGAGGGGTAATTCTTTGCTCCAGGGCTTCAATTCATAACTTTCAAGCTTACATGCATTAATATCTTCTCATTCACTACTACATAGTACTATCAAAAATAGTGGAGGGGCCATTCTCGCAATATATCTTCATTTGCATGCATGAAAATAACAGTTAATGTTAAGGGTTGGCCAGTCGCCTCCGAAAAACATTGATATGTGCCTGCAGCGTTCTTGGTACTTATCACAGGGGCTAAGCCCGTTTTGGGCCCGAACTCTGTGATACCATAAATATAGAATGGGGTCTAACTCTGACACAGATAAAAAACTAACCACTCGCTTCAAATGCCTTAAAAAATCTTAAACTAGGTAAGCTATGCGTAATTTGTCGTTTTCCTTGCATAGATTAATGTTTTAACTACTTGCATGCCAAATTTCAAGTCACTGGTTCTTAAAATAACAAAGATATACGTCATCGTTCTCTCGATTTCACTTGTATATTTTTACTGGGACATTTACCGGTCCAGGTCACTGGAGTCGTTTCTCGCCTATGACAGCAGCGAAATTCAGACTAGTATGGAAGATTTCGGACCTGTCAATTAAAATTCCACATCAATTATACGCTACTTACTTCCTCATATTTTAATAATACCGAGCGAAGCTCGGACGGGCCGAAGGCCGAAGGCCCGTCCGCGAAGCAAGGCTCTAAAGGTAACACGTATATAAAAGAAAAAATCAGCAAAAGAAAAAGAGATCATCTCTATATACGTTCACTGAAATTTTCGTGATCCATATGGGCGCCGCCATTTATTTTTTCATTACCTGTTTCAACAGTTATTCGTGTTTTATTTTGAATGCCAATAATAGAAGACTCTAACGTGCAATTCGTAATTTAAACACTCAGTTTGTTCAAAGTGAATAGTATAATTATCATTGTAAGAGGTTTTAGCAAATAAATACATATAAAACCGTAATACGACTAAATAGATGAACGAGTTCATGAGTTTCTTTAAATAAGAAGATACGATAAAATTACGGTTACTTTTTAACCATTTTGAATTTATTGGTTAATTTTGTTTGGTTTTAACTGCCTTTTTCGTTGCATACGGAATGTATTATTGTTGTTTATAATTGTTTGCTTTGAAAAAGAGAAAAAAGTCGGTTAAATGTGACGTCACAATGCACAGTTTACGTCGCCTTGCATGTAAAACTGTTGTCCCCATATAAACTCCTTTAATATTGAGATGTTACTGGGTGTTTAGCGCAAGGAAATTTCATTCAAAATATATATTTATAAAAGAATCATAATCTACCGTACTTTACGGAATTATGATTACCACTCGGGACACGGAGTTACGTACATGCTTCGCTCGGCCCAACGGTCACACCGTATACATATTATTCTTCGTGTAGACGTTACACGACTTATTTTTCAGGTATAAAAAGGAATTTTTATTTTTCCTCAGCATCGTCAACTGTTGACAAGAGCTGCCATTTTAATGAATACACTAAATACCCGAAATGTCTAAAACTTTAAAGAAGGGGAAAATGGGTAATAATAATCTAAATGAAATAGAATAAACAAAAACAAAAAATTAAAAAAGCCAAGAAATAATGTTCAATTTCCTTCTCTAAGTGCAATATCACAAGAATAATGTTTTGATAAGTTTTAAGGTATTTGATATTTTGAGTCTATCGGGTATTTAGTGCGTTCATTAGAACGGCAGCTCTTGTCAACAGTTGATGCTGCTGAGGAAAAATAAAAATTCCTTTTTATACCTTTCTTAATTAAATCTTCTCTGCAGTTTCCAGCCACTATTTTTTTTTTTTTTCATTCTGTCATTTGTCCAAACCTTGAACCACGGCATTGTGCGCTGCTTTTATGATTTTTTGTTCACACATGCACGGAAGTGAGATCGCAGTAACCAGTTAGGTAGCAGGGGACAGTTTCGC
>NC_079172.1:32744424-32884424 GCF_947568905.1 Ostrea edulis | reverse complement strand
GAGATGCA
Source organism: Ostrea edulis (assembly GCF_947568905.1). Lineage (NCBI taxonomy): Eukaryota > Metazoa > Mollusca > Bivalvia > Ostreida > Ostreidae > Ostrea > Ostrea edulis. The sequence goes on along the minus strand of NC_079172.1, from coordinate 32,884,416 downwards.
TGCAGTCATTAAGAAAAAAAAACACTCAAAGAAATAATTGATTCCAGCGGTTCCAGCAGGTGTCAAACAAATCTTTTTCACTATTTTTATATGCAATATGTCTGAGTTTCATAAAATGTATTCATTAGCTATATCGCAGCATTTACGTTCAGTGTCTTCCGTTTACATCTCCAACTGTAGATATAATATTTCAGCCAAAGAACACCATTATTTTGTATATTTTTCTTTTCATCCAAAGATCCAAAAATAAAATTATTTTTTGTTATTGATATTTGAAGATTGGTCTTATGTTCAAAACAAACTTCAAATTCTCTTAAGAAATGCTGAACACTATCACATTCCCAAAACAAATGTTCAATTATTTCTTCCTCTATCTGACAGAATGTACAATTCTTATCATCTCTAATTTTGATTTTGAATAAGTATGAGTTTGAAGCTAAAATTTTGTTCAGAATTCTGTATTGAAACCATTGCAGTTTACATTTACTTGTAACTTTAAAGGACAATCCGAAAATGATTTTCCATTCTGTGTCATTTAATTCAAATATTTCATTCCACTTTCTTTTACTAGTAGGTTCTGTGCAGTTTTGATTGAGATAAGTATAAAACTGTCTTGATTTTTTGCATCGTATAGAAGAGTATATATACTCGACATAATCAGAGGGTTTGTTAATTTAAATTTTATTTTTTTTTTATCAAACTTGACTTTTCTCATCCATGCTTTAATAGCATTTATAACACTCATATATTCTATAAAAAAAAATTAATTTTCACTTTTGGATAAATGTTACAGAAAGATTCATAAGTCAGGAACAAACCCTATTCATCAATAAGGTCATTTAAGTATTTAATATTATTGTGAAACATGGATTTATTAAGAAATGCTTTCCCACCCACTAGAAAGTTAGCATTGTAAAATATTGGAGTATCTGCTGTTACTGTAAATGGATTTTGTTAATGCTGTAGTTCAATCCAAGAATGAAACACATCAACCCAAAAATTTTATTTTTAGCGATGTCTTTATTTTTTTGTGTATGTATTCTATTCCACATGTAGTAACTTTATTCAAATCTTTTTGCAAACTCCTATCTGAAAATAGGAGTTGTCTCATCCAAAACAATTTCAAAGAGGCTATAAAAGCCTTTACATTGATCATTTTTAACTCACCATTCTCATATTGCTTTACGATTACCTCTATTTTTTAATTCTATGTTGAGAATGACTCCACAAGAAAGAAAATAATAGTTTATCTAATTCTTTACAATAGGTGTCATCGGGATTTGGAATTGCCATAAAAATATGATTTAATAGAAGCAAGACCAGAGTTTTGTAATTTTTCGAGGTGACGTAAGTCAGCCTCGTATGTCAGACCCCAGCTTCAATGGCGCCCTGTTTTAATCACTACCATTTGCGAAATCACTTTGATTTTTAATATAAAAAATTTGTTGTCACATATGCTAATGCAACGTAAAAGCTGTCACAATTCACTTTGAGATTGATATAGGATCCATATGTTTACCCTCTACGATAAGCGAGTTAAATAAGAATTTATGAAATCGCAATTTTTATCCCTTCGATATGAAACAAAGTCCACACATCAAAAGGAATCGCGAATTAGTGTTTTGGTTTGTAAACAAGATCAAAATTATTTGTCGTTTGCCAACATTTTATTCCACGATCTTAGAAAAACAGAATTGGACTGTAGGAAACGATTTGCATTGCTTCTGTATTCATTCGCATTTTCACATATAGACGGGGAAAACATGGTCTATTTTTCTCTAGGAATTCTGGGTAAACAGCTGTCTCCTCTTATGTCTGAAAATTATGTTAATTAGCCGATTTATCGCCTATCAAAAAATAGTTCACATTGATACTATGTTCCATTTTTACTAAATTGTTATATATAAATTCTGTTTTATGTCAGATTGAAGAAGTCTTCCTTGTATGTGATCTGTTGTATTTATCAAGCAGAAATTGTGTGTAGTTAGAATTTTAATATTAAACTCTGCACTATTTCTCTGTATCCATACGCGCCACGCTATCCTGTTTATCAACAAGGAGAAAACGTCTTGCCTGAGAGAACTGATATATTCTTGCCAACGCATTAACTCAAAGTAATTATCTGAAACCCAATGTGTTAATTTCGTACAATTTTACCAAAATATTTCTTTTGGACGCATTTTTTGAGATTTTAATACTAAATCTGGGTGTAAACATGTAATCTTCGATCGAAAGGGCCGAGCGCCATTTCCCGCGCTCTTTCATGGTCAAGTCAGATAACTGTACACATTGATTAAGAAATATAAATGAACATGTTTTTGTGAATATATTTGTTATTCAAGAAAAGAACTCCATTGGAAGTAATATATTGGAAATCAAGTTTACATTTCTTTGTCACGAAATATGATTTATCTCAAGAGTTGAATGAATTATCTCAAGAGTTGACACTTGTTTTCAAGAGTTGATATTTCAAGAGTGGAAATTTTCTTGGACTGGTTTAACTTTGACTCAAGAATTGAATGAGTTATTTCAAGAGCTGACAGTTGTTGTCGTCATCAGATATGAAGGGTAGCAAAAAAAGAAAAAATCATGATTTTGATAGTCATCAAAGGGAGAGCCCAAAATCTGTCAAAAAAAAAAAGAAAAAGTCACAATGTAAGAAAAGATCCCATAATTTTGAAATGCTTGTCTGCCAACTTTCATCAAGGGTCAGAAACTTTCTCAGAATATAGCAGAGGTAAACAATGTGTAGCAAATTCACTTGTGTGCATTGCATTTAATGCAGTTAACCAAAAATTGTTTGGAGATTGGGATGCGAATGATATTCATTTTGTTCTCGAAAAAGGTGATGTTTTATACAAGCATGCAAGACAGGCCTGTCCACATGAACATCTTAACCCAGAGGACTTGCCCAAAAATGTTTGCATTCAAAATCAGTTGCTTCATGTGTCTGCTTTACCAGTTTATGCAGGGGAAATACAATCCACTTTTAAAGATAACGGCCCTTTCCTCTCTCTTGCTACAGCACTGAATTTATGCTTTGCAAATACCAAAGATGGAGGTATATTTATATGCAATGGCAGTTCTGTTGCTGTATTCTGCTCAGGCAATCTGTTCCATGTTTTCGATCCACATGGACGTGATGCAAACTCAAATGTTAAGGCAGACGGTTGCTCTGTTTTGTTGACAGTCAGTGGTTTTTCAAATTTACAAGCTCTTTTGAGAAAGCTCTTTGGGCGTGAAGAGGGTGCAGCTTTTGAATTGTATGTAGTTTCAATGACAAATGTAGAAATGATGCCTCTTGTCCAAAGACAAGCTGAAGTCACTGCCAAACGTCACCTCGTTTCAGTACCTTCAGTACTTTGATTCCTATTGGTGTCAAATGTCTTTTCTCCCATTGATTTAAGATTGATTTTATTCTGCTTAATTTTGGCTGATAATTTAGTTTTGACATGTTCTGTAACTCTACATCAAAATTAATTCCACGTAGAGTAAACTTACAAGTCCCCCAATTCAGATGAAAGTCTTTAGAAAGAGTACCCTGACTATATTTTTGATCCAAATCCATACTGTATTGGTTTTTGAAAAATTAACTTTTAGTCCTGACATTTCAGAGAAGTGTTGCAATACTTTTAATGTTTCTAGAAGGGATTCCTTGTTACCATCAAGTATAATTGATGTATCATCGGCTAGTTGTGAAATTTTCTTTTCATTATTATTTATAGTTATACCCTTAATACGTTTATTTCTCTTATTTGTATAGCTAAAATTTCTGCACAAAGAAGAAAAATATAAGATGATAAAGGATCACCTTGTCTACATCCTCTTTGAATGTTAAAAAATGCTGAGAGATTGTGTTAATGGTAGGTATGATGTTGTGATAGAATACATGGAATTTCATCCATTTATGAATATCAGGTCCAAACTTAAAATAAGTTAAGGTCTTTTGTATAAAATTCCATGAGAGGGTATCGAAGGTTTTCTCAAAGTTAATAAGTTGTAAAAGACCTGGGATTTTTTTTTCTTCAGTACACTCTAAAAATGGTGTTTAGATCCTAAACACATTTCTTGTGTACAGTTTTGAACGCGTTCTAAATCTAAACATGTTTAACACTTTCTGTGTTTAGGTTTTAAACATGTTTAATCCAATGTGTTTAGGTTTTGAACATGTTTAATTCTTTTAATGTTTAGGTGTAGAACATGTTTAACCCTTATTATGTTTAGGTTTTGAACATGTTTACCCTTATTGTGTTTAGGTTTTGAACACGTTTACCTCTTTTGTATTTAGGTTTTGAACATGTTTAGTTCTCCTTGTATTTAGGTTTTGACTTTGTCTCAATTACAAAATGATTTGCTAACCTTCTATTTAAAACTCAATCCACAGCATTAAAGAGTCTTAAATAGTAGCTTTCTCTTCTATTATAGGAGAATAACATTGCAAAATCTAGCAAGAATATCCCTTGCATTACAAACTGTGTCTATGGGATCCATGATGTTTCAAATCGAACAATGCGGGTAAAGTGATTTCCTACACACAAAGAACACCGGAAAACACTTATAAACAGATATATTCACAAATACACAGAACAACTTGCAAGGGGTTAACAAATACAATAACTACACTGCTGCACTTTCTAAAACACGTCCGATTGCCTAGAGTTCGCGGGTAAGAGAGAGAGAAAATCACGTGCAGGCTCAGAGGACTCCGAGCCCGACCAGAAATACTAAAAATCCACCCACCCCCCCAAAATCACTACACGGGTTTGGGCGGTTCTTCTCAAATTACATTGCAAGTCTATTTCTATATTCTAATTGCCGAAACAACACGGTTGACATTTCCGCGATACATGTTAAAGACAAAACCATTAAAAATCACTTATGCACATATAAGAAGTAAACTATACATGGTTAAATATCACCCGGCAAGTACAACTTCAACAATTTTTTTGTCTTTGATATGCTAGTTTTCGCATAACAGGCACTGTCACATGTTGAATTAAAAAAAAAGGGGGGGGCATCAATTGCAACTGATGTTCTCTTTCACAAGATTTAAATGAATTTTGTTCCAATGCAAAGTAAGAGTGATGCATTGGTTTAAATTAACACTAAAGCCACGTCTAATACCAGAGACAATGAATTACACTATTTTTTAAAATTCAATATGTATGTGTCCAGACCTGTTCAAGTTGAAATGGAATTCCAGATAAAATTTTCTGGATACTCCTAAACTCTGCTCATTTCCAACAGGAAAGGGTTGAAGCCCATAGACGGCTCTTCTAATGGTTCCATCAATTTTGGATATCGACCTCGACAGTGTATACTTGCAATACGGCGTATGATGTACACTATGGTCACTATCGGGACCTGGTACACTATAGCAGTTTGAAGTATGGCAATTCTGACATGCAATTTTTTCTGCAATTCGAATTTCATTTACAGAAGACAGGAATATTCTACATGAAGACTGTAAAACTAATGTCAACAATGTTACTAAGCTTATCATGTTCAAAACCTAAACGCATAGACGTTTAGGATTGTGTTTAGACGTTTAGGAATGTGTTTAGCAAGTGTTTAGCATGTTATTTTGTGTTTAGATACTGTATTTTTGCATAGCTAAACATGTTCTCAGTCTGAACATGTTTAGGGTAGAACATGTTTATTACACTTCGCGTTTAGGATATAAGCACAATCCTAAACACGTTTAGACCTAAACACGTTTAAAAAGTGTTCCAAACCTAAACATTGTTTTTAGAGTGTACACTGCATAATATCATGAATTAGTCGAATATTTCTTCTATACACCTGTTAGAAATGAAACCAGTTTGATCAGGATTGATAAGTTATGGCTGTTCATCATACGAAGAAGAAAAACAAAAAGTTTAATTACCCATAGCTAGGCATGGCCGCCAGAGAATCAATTTACCTTGGAACATTTTGGGAACCTTTAAGAAAAGCAAAGTCAAGTGGCAAAAATGACTACTATGTCTAGAATCTATGCAAGTATCACACCTATATACGTATTTACAAATTACAATATCTTAAACAAATTAAAGTCGATATATTATCCCTACATGCTGATTGTAAGTATTCAATGTCATTTGTACCAGATGCTGTTCGAAAATGGAATATATCAAAAGAAGCAATGACTGTACGCTCTGTTCAATTAAAACATTTTTGTTACACACTCCGTTGTCTTTTAAGGCTTTTATATAGAAGAAAGTCCATTTGTAGTTAAAAGGTTACCTGTAGGTGCCCAATAAGTTGACAATTGATGTTCATTATTTTTAATAAAGGACAGATACTGTGTCCGTTCTTAGAAATAATGCACAGTAATTTTCAACTTATTGGACAGTGCCAGGTAAACCCAATAACTTATTAGACGTCTACAAGTAGGCTGAAAATAAGAGAAAGACAATACATTTGTCAAAGAGATACAAATTTAATTTTAAATTCCCTACAAGTAATAATCAACACAGATATCAGAAAAATTATTGAAACACCTTTTAAAAAACGATATTTCCCCTTAGTAGAATTCTCTGCTCCAACTTTAAGAATCACAATTCTTTTTTAATTCATTTGGCCATTATTATATCGCATCAAAACTTAAATTTCAAAAACATATTCCCATGCTGTATTTGAATTTCGCGGGATCCAGAGGCACATTCCGAAACTTCTTCACAACGCTTTTTCATGGTTTCTTTATCAGCATATCCTTTAATTCTGCATTATTGTTTCTGCTTTCATGAATAATTTCATTTCACGAGATGGACGTACTGGGGTTTTTTTGGCTGGCGTTAATTATTTCCTCATCTAATATTTTCGAAAACACAATGCTTTTCAGATCAAAATTTGGTTCCACAGTTTTCTCACTCTCCATATCCAGAATATGACACTAATTAAGATAGTATTCTCAGTACTTTCATTAAAATCCTTAAATTTTTATTGTGCTATGAAAATGTTCCCTCCATCCGAGGACGACATGTTGACATGGCTCAGTACTACATAGTGAGTGAATATAAAACACTTTCCAATAAGTGGACAAAAGAAACAGACTTCTACACAAGACTGGTTTATATTGTCACACTATTCAAAAATAGCTTTATTCATAATTATCATTGTCAATGGGTTTACCTGAGCCTGTCCATTCTTAGAGCAAAAGATGTATTGTTTTAAGTAGGATATAAGACTCAAACTGTCCATTCTGTGAGAGAAAGAACACGCCTCGATCAGTTCTTTCTCTTACAGAATGGACAGTTTTTGGCTTATATCATTTACTTAATTTCGATAGACCATATCTACAGAAGTTTCAAAACCACCATCATGTTTTATATTTGGTAAACGGTATTCCAATATTAGTCGCTCTAAACTTAGACACAACTGCTTATTTGATTACGATTTATTCAGATGTAACATTATGGAATACACTCTCTGCTCATGTTGGGAAAAGAGAGGATGCATGTCATCTAATCATGTTCTGACGATGCGTGTCATCTAATCATGTTCTAACGATGCGTGTCATCTAATCATGTTCTAATGATGCGTGTCATCTAATCATGTTTTAACAATGCCGGTCATATAATCATGTTCTAACGTTGCATGTCATCTAATCATGTTCTAACGATGCGTGTCATCTAATCATGTTCTAACGACGCGTGTCATCTAATCATGTTCTAACGGATCCTGTCATCTAATCATGTTCTAACGTTGCGTGTCATCTAATCATGTTCTAACGATGCATGCCATCCAATCATGGTCTATCGATGCCTGTCATCTAATCATGTTCTAACGATGCATGTCATCTAATCATGTTCTAACGTTGCGTGTCATCTAATCATATTCTAACGATGCGTGTCATCTAATCATGTTCTAACGATGCATGTTATCCAATCATGTTCTAACGACGCATGTCATCTAATCATGTTCTAACGTTGCGTGTCATCTAATCATATTCTAACGATGCGTGTCATCTAATCATGTTCTAACGATGCGTGTCATCTAATCATATTCTAACGATGCGTGTCATCTAATCATATTCTAACGATGCGTGTCATCTAATCATATTCTAACGATACATGTTATCCAATCATATTCTAACGATGCGTGTCATCTAATCATATTCTAAGGATGCGTGTCATCTAATCATGTTCTAACGATGTGTGTCATCTAATCATGTTCTAACGATGCGTGTCATCTAATCATATTCTAACGTTCGAAACAATCTTTTTAATAGTCTCTTTAAAATTTGACTTTTAAATATACTGTACGTTGTGGTGATGAACATTTGTCCTTAGACCTTAATTGTAAATGTTTTGCTCTTCTTTACAAATTCTTAGATGAAACATACAGGTTCAAATAGTGTATATATTGCACAAAATTCTGTAAAACAACCTGATTTATAATCTAGGGACTATGGACTTTCAAAAAATAGTTGTTTGCAAAAATCCCTAGGGGGGTCCCCCATTACCTTTACTAGCCCATGGTTGTTTGACATTTCTACGTGGGGGCGTTTACGAGTTTTGGGGCAAAAAACATGAAATTTGCAAAAATGATAGCCAAAAACTGGAAAAACTCTTCAGATCCGATATAGATGTCATTGACATTTGCAAACAAGTATTTTGTTAACGAATATAACCCTTTGTTTATATAAAAAGTTGTTTGACATAAATATGTGAGGGCATTTACGAGTTTTGGGGCTAAAACATGATTTTTTTTTCTTTCAAAATCGGCGAAAAATAGAAAAATCCTTCAAATCCTATACAGATGACATGGACGTTTGAAAACAATTAATTTCTGAAAGTCTGTAACCCTTTAACTATAAATCAGATTGTTAACATTGAGGCCTTTTAGATTTTGGGGGCAAAAACCAAAAATTGTGTAAAAATAATAGCCGAAAACTGAAGAAGAAAAAAACCTCTTCACATCCGATATAAATGTCATTGACATTTACAAACAAGTATTATGTAAATTTATGTAACCCTTTGATTGACAAAATGTTTGACATAAATAATTGGGGTCGTTTACGACTTCTGGGGCTAAAACATGATTTTTTTTCTTTAAAAATCGCCGAAAATGGAAAAGTTCTTTAGATCATTTATAAATGATATGGACCTTTGAAAACAATTATTTTTTGAAAGTATGTAACCCTTGAATTGTGAAAAAGATTGTTTGAATTAATGCAGGGGGACCTTTTCAAATGTTGGGGCAAACTCATGATATTTGTAATTAAAGGAAGTGAACATGAAAAAAATAGTTGTTGCATAATAAACTTAAAAGACCTCCTGAAACTGAATAGTGTGGCCTAAATCTAATTTGCTTGTTTCTATTACGAGATTTGATCAATTAAACACTCCAAGTTAAAGGTTTATGGAGGTCATCCATTATTTCCCAGTATGCATCTGTGCTCTGACGTAGATGAGACACATTGCTGTTGTTGACTGGGTCACTATTATACAGCAGAAATTTATGGATTCATATTAGAATTGATGGATAAGGTTTTGGAGCAAAAAGAATTGAAATCAAATCTAATTACAAGCATTAAGAAAAAGAAGAAAACACTAGTACTCCCACAAAATATCTCCAGCTCCTCCAACTTCTGAACTTACTCAGAAGCACTACCGGTAGTACTGTTATATTTCAAGATTCCAAATCAATTAATTTTATTAGATTTTAAAATATTTGGAGATAATTAAGGTGACTATCATAAATTAAAAGTACTGCAATATAGGCATATAGTTTATATATTTGATAATAATTGATGTACATGGACCACAGATAAATTTCGGAGATGCAATTTACAGGTATATTATTTATTTACACTAATAAAAATTACTTATTCAGAATCTGTATCAAAGTCTGAGGTTTCAAGAAATCCTTTAGAATTGCAGTGCTTTTAGGAAATGCTCCCTTAATTTGTGTCACAATAAATGAGGGTAAAACTACTCTGATTTTCCCCCAAGAGCTGACCGCGTCTGACTTAGTTGATAAACTGTCTGTAAGCCATAAATCTTGATAGCATGCCTGCAACAGAATTGTTACTGTATTCTATCACGTGTGTGTGTAATTGGAAATATTTACACACAAATGCCATGTTATGTTTAGATTTTTTAAAATACATGTGAATACAGAAGGTATTTTTCATTTTCGTGTTTTTCTTACTTGTTTAACAAGTTGTTATCCAAGTCCTCTGAGACCCTTCCTCTCTGGATACATAAATCCATGGATAAATGTAAGCTGTATCAATTAAAACAGGACTTAATAGACATACCATGTCAAAATATGGGTGTAGAGAACTGCACTTTATGTGTATATCCATGTGATCTGAAACAAAATGTTCAAACTCATGACAACAAAGACACCCCTTGAATGTACATAATTCCTCTCTCATTAAAATAAATAGCTGGTAAAGAAGAATTAATCTGAGAAATAATTTCTTCCTCTGTAACATCAGGGTCAAACTGATATCCCATATTTAATTCACTTTCTGCTGATATTTTAACGTTGATGCTTGCAATGTGCCAAAAATACACAAAGTGTCCTACTGACATCAGCATCAGTGCTGCCCTCTAGTGGATGCTAGGAGATAACCCAGCAGGGAGGTAATATTTTTTTCATTATGGCAGCTCCCAAGGATTGAAAAGATTAGTTAATCTTTATGAAATATCTCCCTACTAAAGAAAACTACATCTTAATGATTTTCAGAATTCATTATATACATCAAAATGACAAATTTAAACCCTTTTTCACATTTTCATGTCCACTTCCTTTAAAGTATTGTTTAAAAATGGAAAAACTTCGAGAATCTTACAAACACAATATGGACATTTGCAAAAATGTATTTTGCATTATAGAACTTAACCCCTTGCTTATATATCAAGTTGTTTGACATTAAGGCGAGGTATATGAATTACTGAGTTATTAGTAAGAGATATTCTTGCATGCAATATTAATCCAGAATTTGTAATCACATTGCAAATAGTAGTTTCAAACTCTTGAGTCTGTGAGTAACTTCTACAACCGGCCGTGACAAACCTAAGTTAAAACAGGTATTGACAGTTTCATCGCCACACGCTCGGCATCAGGTGTGAATGTCACGGGTCCTCGGAGATGACCTTAAAAACGGATGTCCCGTGTCGCAGTAGGTGTGACACGCTAAAGAACCCTCAGTGCTCAATGGCCGTAATGTGAAGCCCTTCATCGGTCTTGGTGACGTCTCCATAGGAGTGAAATATTATCGAGAGGGACGTTAAACAAGATACAATCAATCAATCTACAGTGACATAACATGTTTGATAGTGTAATTAACTTAGTACTTCTCGTCAGATGGTGCATAGTCATTTTAAACATGAGGTGCTTAGGTAATATCCATTTGCCATATATAGCTGAGACAGATTTGTCCTGAGAGTACGATTTGGGAAACCTTTTTGCCATTGAAAATAAGATGGGTTGTCTGATATGACTTGAGAGAGACATGCAATGATATATTATATACACATGTATTCAGAGATGATGGAGAGGTGACCATGGTAAGTTATTGCATGGCAATTTTGTGGCAGTCAGAAATCTGCCTTTTGATAATCATATCAGATTCTTGGACTTGAAAGGGCTAACGCAAATGCAGACTCAATTCAGTAGCAACACATATGCAGATTATATAAGTTCGCCTTTGGAGTTTTCCGAAATTCAATTTTGCTACCAAATTTTCTTTGTGTTTTTTATTTAGGTTTCAAGTTTTGTAATCACTGTTATATGAATAGTGATAAATGACAAGTATCTTTCTCTGAGGTTTGTCATACTTTCAACCACAATTCTACATGATATTTATCTCCATATACATGTACATATATTCTGATAAAGTCAAATGCCTTTCCATGTTGCTCAAGAATTATATCAATTTTAGGTTCTGACTTATTTAGATCATCGGACTTAGTGTACGTTTTTCTACAGGTTGGATAAAACATTCCCCCCTTTAGCAACCAAATCAATATACTGAACTTTACTTATAGTTGCCTCGTGGGTATCTGGGTTAGGTCCTCAGTACCTTTTGCTTTTCGTAAGAGGCGAATAATGGGGCAAGAAAACCATTGTCCCGTGGGAATCCAGGTTAGAATAGGTCCTCAGTACCCCTTTGCTTATCGTAATAGGTGACTAAATGGGGTGGTCATTTGGATGAAATCGCAAAAACCGAGGTCTCGTTTCACAACAGGTGTGGCATGATAAAGATCCCTCCCTGCTCAATGGCCGAAAGCGCTGAGCATATAGGCCTAAATTTTGCAGCCCTTCATCGGCAATGGTGACGCTTCCATATGAGTGAAAAATTCTCGAGCAGTACGTTAAACAATATACAATCAACCAACTAATTTATTGTGTTATAGTCACTTTTATTGTATACAGAGTTTTTTTAATGGCTTCTGCTGTTTTTGCCACACACTTAACAAGTTTTTGTTTTTTCCTTGTACTTGAATTTCTTCATTACAGAACAGACATTCATGGGCGGGGAAAGTGTCGATAGTGAACACAGGTTGAGTGAACGTCTCTTAGTCTTACAGTTCACTTGACTCGGCACAACTTCGTCAATGCTCAAGATATACTTCTAGTAACTAATTAGTATTTGTAAATTATTATAACACCAGCGATAGAAACCATGCAAGGCACCATTTAAAGCTAGTAAACAATGTATGCCTTTATTATTCTTGGGACTCTGTCTTATGTGACATCTTTATAAGTAAGCTGAAAATTGAAAAGGTGTTCAATATTACATGTGACAATATATTTATCTATTTTGCAATTGTAGATTAATACAATTCATTAATCTAAATTATTTATAAATTAGTTTATTGTTTGTAATATGTCATATTCTCAATAGTCGAGCCATTATTCATCAGGGTTTCCCCCATTTTGGCATTGTATACTCAAAAGTAATCCATGTGCTTTCTTTTTCTTGATTATAAACATTTATGGGCTTCCAGAAATGTGGACAACGATTTTTATGTTGAAAGTTATATTTATAAACTCAAGATTGTATATATACCATATAAAGATAGGGTCTATGGATTATAGTATCTAGGAATGAACTGTTTTTCATACTGTTTATTTAGTTTTGAACATGTTAATTGGTACATGTTATTTTGGGAATGTAGTACAATGTCTATACACTGTATAATTTCGTAAGACATAAATTTGTAGACATTTAAAAATATGTACCACTTTCCATAATACACCGTCTTCTATTTTTATACGTATTTCTCACAGAAGTCCCTATCCCGTTGTTTGTGTTTACAATGTGTCGTCTTTTGATGCGGTATGGAACACCGTAACAGCCATGTTGAATTTGCCAAAAATTGTACAAGTCGACTTCGAGATACATCCGAGTTATTTCTATTATATTATAGTAAGCCGTGAAACAATGGGCACACTTGTTTCATCACCCGGGTCAAGCCTGTTGTATTAATTAATATGTATACGGTGTGACCGTTGGACCGAGCGAAGCATGTAATGGTCATTGGAGTGTCCCAAGTGGTAATCATAATTCCGTTAAGTACAGTAGATTATGATTCATTTAAAAATATATATTTTTAATGAAATTTTCCTTGCGCTAAAAACCCAGTAAGATCTCAATATTCAAGGGGTTTATATGGGGAGATAAGTTTTACAGGATCCGCCTATTCATTGAACGCGGGAAATAAAACGTCAACTGTGCATTGTGACGTCACATTCAGCCTCGACTTCTTTTCTCTTTTTCAAAGCAAACAATTATAAACAACAATAATACATTCCGTATGCAATGAAAAAGACCGTTATAAAACTAAACAAAATTAACCAATAAATTCAAAATGGTAAAAAACTAACCGTAATTTTAACGTATATTCTTATTCAAAGAAACTCATGAACTCGTTCATCTATTTAGTCGTATTACGGTGTTATATGTAATTATTTGCTAAAACCTGTTATAATGATAATTATACTATTCATTTTGAACAAATTGGGTGTTTGAATCACGAATTGCACGTCAGAGTCTTCTATTAGAGGGCGAAGCCCTCTCAGGGCCCGAAGGGCCGTGAGAGCGGAGCTCTCCCTATAGGTAACACGTATATACATGTTTAAAAGGAAAATAATGAAAAACTAGAGCAAAGCTCGTTGCAAAGCAACGAGAGGTCTTCCGTCGGAGCTGCGTGACATAAAAACCTTGAACTTGACCATATGTCCTTGGGTCAGGTCCTAATGCAGCCTCAATTAACATGAACATCTGTTGTAAGTATGAAATCTAAATGTTTCTTCATTACAGCATATGGTCAGGACAGGGTTTGTATTTTCAAAAAAGTGAACTTGACAATATGAGCATGGGTCAAGGCCAGGACACTTTCTTTGATCATATGGAAACTTTTCTTTCAGTATTAATTAAAATTTGCCATTAGTTAGATCTATTAAGACTCTAATCAATTTTTAACTTTTAGACCTTTAGAAATGGTGCAAATGACCTTACATCAAGATTATTTATGTTATTGTCATTAATAATCTTTATGTGAAGATTGAGCTTACGGTGTATTTTTAAAAGTTACGGTCTGGGCACATTTGCACGGATAGGCGGACTTGGTGATATCTTAAACTTTGTTTGCTGGAACTGTAATTAGTGTTCGGTAATATTGCTATCTGTTCTTCCGGCTCGAAGAGACAGTCTCTTTTGTTAGATTGTCAGATATTCTTCTTGGTGAGAAATTAATATTTTTACAACTAAGATTTGGCAAGGCATCTTAAATTTGGGCTGTGCCATGAGTTAATTTTTCTTGTAACGAATTTTTCCCTTTATTTGGAGATTTGTGCTGCTTGAGAAAGTTTTCTATAGCGATTCATGAGTGTTTTTCTTTAATTTCATCATCATTTGACTTTTTTTTATACGCAAGATTGATAAGTTACATGTATTTTTATGATTCTTGACACCTGCGCTTGAAAGGGAGGGGGTGTTCTGTTTTTATAGATGGGGTAACGGATCCAGGAATTCTTTTCGGGGGGGGGGGGGGGGTCACCCTGTCAAAAAGGAAAATTCCAGTTTAATAGACAAGCAGAGAAAATGCCTACACTCTTTTTCAAATGTGAAAATCTTGGGGATTCGGGGGTTGTGTTGAGACACTTTTCTCATTCTTAAGCATTATATCTGGCTCTTCTAATAACTTTACTTGGGTCAGCGTTTTAACTGTATTAGATGCCCAAAATCAATATAATACAACACAAGAAACAAATTTTCAATCACCAAAAATGTTAATTTCCCCAAAGTGGTTAATTTTCGTTCATTTTGTTCACATCGTTTATGAAAAGTAAGGGCTAGCCAGAAAATCATTGACATGCAAAAAAATTTACAAAAAGGCTTCCCAGAGTCTAGTGTATGTGTGAGTGTATGTGTGTGTGGGGGGGGGGGGTCGATTTACTACTTTGTGACCAGAAAAGAATTCTTTACGTTAACCGCAATGGTACATTTCAAAAAAGTGGGGGACTGGACTGTCAATGAACATCTTCCTAGTAGAATAACAGTAATATTTATGTTTGAAAAAAAAGCAGAGGGGACAGGCCTCCCCTCTGACACCCCCACTCCCAACACTACGTGCCCGCATCCTTCAAGAACACATATTTTCGACATCATCGACAATGCAAAAAAAAAAAATTAATTAAAAGGCTTCCCAGAGTATAGTGTATGTGTGATTGTATGTGTGTGTGTGTGTGGAGGGGGGGTCATTAAATAAGGAAAATGTCCGTCATTCAAATCGTAATTAAAAAAGCGTAGGGGACAAGCTTCTCCTCTCACACCCCACCCCCTTCCCCCGATACTACGTGCGTACATCCTTCTAGAACACATATTTTCATTTCATTAGTATCAGAAAAGTGTCTGTCATTCAAATCGTAAGTAACACGTTTTTTATTTTGATATACAGTGCTTATGACCTATAGGTCTAAAGAATGTAATTTACAATATAATAGCACCTTTTTTCACTGACCCTATAGTTCTCACACTTTTAAAAAAATATCTAAAGGAAATTATCTTTCCCGCCAGATGACCGAAAATTGAAACTCTAATTATTGTTTTGAACATATTGACACAATCAATAGATCTATCAACTTACGAGTTCCACACTTTAATTGTGAGTGTGTTTTGGAGGTCCTCCCCCTCCCCCCCCCCCCCCCCCCCCCCCCCCCCCCCCCCTCGAACTTTGATAAGTAACAATTGCTTTTTTTCTCATTGAGTTCATCCCAGTGATTATATGATCTATTGTATATGTTTTACGTCCTATACAGGTCTTTGAAAATGTCGACATCTTTGTTGTTGAACTGCTCTGGCCTTGAATCTCGAAGCCCAGGAAGCAGGTTTTTTGAATTACTATAAATTAAAGTAATACATGTATGCAATTCAGAATCTGTGTTCAAATTTTCATGTTTCAACAGGAAAATATGATTAATCAATTCTTTAATAAGTAAATCTTAATAAGGTTTTTTCATATATAAAATGATGTATCAATTTAAAGTCCTATCTCAATTTTTATTTCTAAAAAATCTAAATCCAAACCTTTCATTGACCGGCAAGTGTATTCATTTTCAACACCGAAATGAACGCGCAAAGACATTTTCATCAGCGTACTATCATTATAAGAGTCACGAGTCAAGTCCGTAGAAAGCAATATAGTTAGAGGCAGGCAACCAAACAGAAAATCCTCAATAGGTAAAAACAAAAGAGGTAGACATAAGGCAGATTGAAAGCAGGCACGTAACATCGTTTTTGAAAGTGGGGGGGGGGGGGGGGGGGGGGGCAGCCAGAAAAAAAAATTCCACTTACCAAAAAATCTTTGACAAGCAAAAAAAAAAGAAAAGAAAGAAAACGGACAATTTCCCAAAGTCAAAAATCCTATTTCGGGGGGGTGGGGGCTGGGGTGGGGTGGGGGTAGGTTCCAACTTTTCTGTACACCAAAAAATTTGTTCTTTACATAACATTAGCGCATTTCACTACAAAAGTGGGGGGGGGGGGCAACAGGCCTTCCAATGACCATTTTCATAGTAAATTAACAGTAAAACGTTAGGTTTCCTGCCCCCCCCCCCCCCCCCCCGGGTTTTACGTGCCTGGAAAGGGCATGACCGTAAATTAACGATCTGTATTGTATACTGTCAAGCATATGTTGGCAAAAATATTGGAGGGTGGGAACTGGAACTTCCTGTCCTTCCACCAATCATTTGAAAAATCCGATTTTATTAAAAACATAATTTTCTGTAAATCGTTGTGTTTGCAAATTACATTAAAACGGTAATGTTTTTGTGTGTACATGTATTGCCGCTGATCGCTGGTACACATGCGATGGCTCCGAACTCGGGCAATCGAGCCATGGGTTACGTAATTGTAAACAAGAACAAACCCCGGTGTGTATGTAAAATGCTTGCAGTTAATGACTGAATGAAATGAGACTGATTCGATGTGGATTTCTGATGATTTTCTATACATGTTTAGAGTTGGTATAATCATGATAAGAACCCGTGATTTAAAAAATAAAGTTTATAAATTATTTGTTATGCTTACAAAAAGGATGCATTTTTTTCACTTTGTAGAGAATGCAGAAAGCTTGTGTATCAACTGGCTAAAGTAGAGTTAAATCACAGATTGCTTGTCCACATGTGATGAATCTCCAAAATTAAACACAATAAGACGCTTGAGATGTATATATATATTTGGGGCGCTCTTGTCTTTTTCATTTCACTTATAAAAACCGCATCTACTTGCACGCATGATTGTATTTAGATGAAATGAAATGAACCGACAAATAAATCCTTCTGTATGCAGACAATTATAAGTTAATAAAACTTAAAACTACTTCATTTTATTTAGTACGATTTTTTCTGACAATTAGAAACATTCATTCAATCTTTATTTATTTCCCCCTTGCGGAGATTTCATGTTGTAACATTTACATATATTTAGAATACATAAAGAAAATCAAAATGATAATATATATATATATATAAAAAAGACCAGAGATAGAAAATTATAACAAAGAAAACGTATGTACATGGATAATACCCTTACCGTAAACTTATTGTGAGGAAAATGACAACCCGATAAATGATCAGGAAAATTGTGTAGGTTTTTTTAAATGTATGTATAACTTGACACAAATATTATGAGGTCCATTGATCACTAACTCAAAATGTTTGCGGTAGCATCTTTACAATTACTTTATAATTGAAATAAAACATAATATAATTGTTAATTAAGTATGATATAATGTAAAAGGATTCAAAATGATTTCAAACATAATTTTCCAGTAATTGATGTGTTTATTTATGCGATGGACGAAAGCCGAGTTAGCTTCGATGTTTTTGTTTTGATTATGCAAGCTTGTCACTCTGGCCACCTGCGAGCGAGGCGAGAGTTGGGTTACATAACTATACAAAGAACGCGGAGCTCTCCCTATAGGTAACACGTATATACATGTTTAAAAGGAAAATATAGGAAAACAATGAAAAACTAAACCATACCTATGGAACTTGAAACTTTTGGTACTAATGGCGTCGATTCGAATACTATCGCGTGGACATGTATTTCTCCATTTTGAATCTCGTCTACCCTAGTTCACGTCGTTCTGAGATGTTACATAAAATTCGTAAAAGCATGTAAATCTTATTTTCTTAATCATATATAATCACTCCACCATTAACGCCATATTTGTTGTTGTGGTTCAAACGCTATGTTTGTAAATTTGCTAAATAACGACGCTGAATATGACGTCACAATGTACTGTTTCCATGATTGCGTTATATTTCCCGCGTTCAATATATAGGCGGATCAAATATCCAAAATTAGGATGTTTTGATACAGCTCCGTCCTCGTGCTAACTTCGGGTTGTTTTTGTTCTGTTTTGGATATAGATACCAATGCCAAAATTTGTTGGCTTCGTCCTCAAACACGGTCACGCCGTAAAACATATTATAACACAAGATTCGAACAAAATAACAATTTCATGAGATAAATAAGATGTTAAAGAATAACTTTTCTATCGGAAGCCATATCGAATTCTTTGCCGTTTTTGAGCTATAAAGCGAAAACTTTTAGGGCCGTAGATCCCCAATTTAAGGGGCCAGCCCCTGTTTACTGGTGTCAAATAAAAGCTCTTGAAATTCTACACAACTTTTATTCTACATGTCTTAACAAAATATTTTTAGTTTAAAAGATACAAAGGAAATTATGTGCAAATTTTCGCTCTTTCAGGCGTCCTGATTTTTGACCCCTCTCTATCGCCATTTTAAATGGCGAAATCAAAAAACAAAATATGATGTGCACAACTACAATGCTTCTACTTTACCAATTCAGTGTTTTCTCTGCTCCAATTATTATAGTCTCGGAGCCTTTATCTGGAAACCAAAGCCCCTAAAATTTCACTAAAAGGGAAATAACTCGCAAGCGGAAGAGAATATCCAAAATGTTTAAAAGTATTTTGAAAGTCTTTAGTAAACTGTATTAAAGCTAAAAATTTGAGCAAAATCGGTTGAGGAATGAGCGAGATATGAAGCTTCAAAGTTAGCGTCTAGGAAAAAAAAAAAAAAAGAATAATAAGAATAATCTTAACCAGCACAATAAGTAGAAGGTCTTCCGTTGCTACGGAAGACCTTAATTAAACCATACCTATGGAACTTGAAAAGTTTGGTACCAATGGCGTCGATTCGAATATTAGCGCGTGGACATGTATTTCTCCATTTTGAATCTCGTCTATCCTAGTTCACGTCGTTCTGAGATGTTACACATAAAATCCGTAAAAGCGTGTGAATCTTATTTTCTTAATCACATATAATCACTCCACGATTAACGCCATGTTTTTTGTTGTGATTCAAACGCTATGTTTGTAAATTTGCTAAATAACGACGCTGAATATGACATCACAATGTACTGTTTACATTAATTTGCGTTCTATTTCCCGCGTTCAATATATAGGCGGATCAAATGTCCGAAATTAGGATGCTTTGATACAGCTCCGTCCGCGTGCTAACTTCGGGTTGTTTTTGTCCTGTTATGGATATAGATACTAATGCCATTTTTTTTTTTTTTTTTTTTTTTTTTTTTTTTTTTTTTTTTTTGCTTCGCCCTCAAACACGGTCACACCGTAAAACATATTATTGGCATTCAAAATAAAACATGAATAATTGTTGAAGCAGGTAATGAAAAAATAAATGGCGGCGCCCATATGGATCACGAAAATTTAAGTGAACGTATATAGAGATTATCTCTTTTTCTTTTGCTGAATTTGACTTTTTTCTTTTACATACGTGTTACCTTTAGAGCCTTGCTTCGCGGACGGGCCTTCGGCCCGTCCGAGCTTCGCTCGGTATAATTATTTGTATCACTGTATGTATTAGTTATAATCATCTGTACCACTGTATGTAATATAATTATATGTACCACAGTATGTAATATGATTATCTGTACCACTGTGTCTGTTAGTCATAATCATCTGTACCACTGTATGTAATATAATTATCTGTACCACAGTATGTAATATAATTATCTGTACCACTGTGTGTGTTAGTCATAATTATCTGTATCATTGTATGTATTAGTTATAATCATCTGTACCACTGTCTATGTATTATAATTATATGTACCACAATAAGTATTATAATTATCTGTACCACTGTATGTATTATAATTATATGTACCACATTATGTATTATAATTATCTGTACCACTGTGTCTGTTAGTCATAATTATCTGTACCACTGTATGTATTATAATTATCTGTACCACTGTGTGTGTTAGTCATAATTATCTGTACCACTGTATGTAATATAATTATCTGTACCACTGTATGTATTATAATTATCTGTACCACTGTATGTATTAGTGACAATTATTTGTACCTTATTATGTATTATAATTATCTGTACCACTGTGTGTGTTAGTCATTATTATCTGTATCATTGTATGTATTAGTTATAATTATTTGTACCACTGTGTATGTACATGTATTAGTTAAATCATTTGTAACACTGTGTGTACATACATCGGTTATAATTAGGCTACAATTGTTTATAACACTGCTATATTACAATTAGGAAAGGAACAAGTAAGTTTTAAGATTTTTAAAAAAAATAATAATTTCATTGTTCAAAACAATACCTCTTTCTATAGATATACGAAAAGAAGTAGTAAATATTTGTTTCAAAATAAAGTTGTTCCTAGGGGGGAGGGCATACGTATACATGTACAAGTGAATTAACAGACTAATTAAAACCACCCACACCCCTTTCTTCTTAATCGGAAGTGTACAGGGAGAAGAAAGGGACATAATTCATAGAAGTGTAAGAAAATTTCCGTAGCATGCCCAGGGATACAACCTCAATTTCTTATTTCGTATTGGTTCATTGTTTTCAACATGCCGATCACTTTCTTTAAGGTATTCCATGTATAATGAAAGGATAATGAACAATTTTGAAGGATTTAGATCAACATAAATGTTTATTGTTAAATAAGGTTGAAAGTGAAGCAGATGAAATTCACATGATTGGTAAATGATTAGAAGCTGACCTTTTTGCACTTAAGACTTTTTGGAAGAGTTGTCTGCCCTTTGTAAAAATAAGAAAAATCTAATTTTCTAAAAAAAAAAATATTGTGGTCAATGATTAATTTTATTTCATATTTTCATTAAGAGAAAGTATATGTAACTTTCTACCAAGAGATTTGTATGAAAATACTATTTCTTCTTTAAAAAATATTGTAATAAAACATGCTTTTCCCATATACCTCAATGTTAAATTCTAGGTGAAATAAATCTAGCAGTAAACAAAATTTTGAAAATTCCTATGGTGGATTATTTTTATTTGATGAACCCTTCAAAATGATACCATGATTACAAAAATTCCACCATCCATTTATTAGATATGAAATATGGTCATTATACATTGAATTTTCTATGTTGTTTGTGATTAAAGTTCATTTTCTTGTTGCATACGTATTATCGTAGAGCTCGTTATTGAAAATAATAAGTGTCAACATCCGTGGTACATGTAGTAATATTTGTTTTTTTATCAAATGACTGCACTCCCAGCCCTATCATCCACCTTAATATGTGCATGTCTCACAATTCGGTGGATAGATTTATAGGGCACTGTGGTACATGTACTGCAATTAAGTTAATGGGGGTCAACTACTAGTTTTACTGCACCAATGACCTACATTGTAGAATACAATATCGACCAGGGACGAATTATTTTTCAAATACGAGATTTATATGATTGTATATGTGATATGTTATACGTAATTTTGTAATCTGGTATAATTTTTACCAATAGATAATCAAGAAAATAATAAATGCATCCTGTAATCCTATAATTCCAAAATAGTTAGATTATTTATCTGTATTTTTTTCGTAAATTGCTGGGTTACTTATACTACCATTTTTGAGATCCACCTTTAATAGACTGACAAGTCACCGAGTCGACTTGAGGCATATCAAAGAGAGATAACTCTGCTTGCCTTGTTCATGTTAACTCCAAAACGCATATCGTACGCAAGTAGCAATCGATAGAAATACGATTTCGTCGAATCTTGCACACTGTTGCAACATCCTACTGGTTTATGAAAAAAGGAAATCATGTTTTGTAATGTTGCAATATATTCAAATTAAGAATCGAACATATTTGGTATTGCTCAATTTGTAATGTTTTTTTGTTGTTTGTTTGGTTTTTTTTCCGTTTATCCCAAAAACAATCCATTGCAAAATAGTGCAATACTTAATGGGTGACCTTGTATTGGTGAGTTGCACTATAATGAGTTTCAGTACTTAACTTTTCGTTACATATATCAGCCGGATGATTAGAAATTCAACATTCCCTTTCTAAACAATATATCATACAACCAAATATATATGGAGTAACCAGTCAGATAAAATTCGGATATTTTTCCCCGAATCATCTATTCTCACGGTGTGACTCATATTAAACTACACAGGTAAACAATGGGAATTTTTACCGCCAGAAAATTTCACACCTCGGGCATTTTCAATCGCATTCTACTTAAATTGATTTCCATGCTTTCTGAGTCATTATATCTATATAACCGGAACTATTTGGACTTCTTGACATCCGGAGTCCTTTTATCAGGTGTTCCTTGTCATTTCCCAACCATGCCGTCATTGTATCACCTTGCTATGGAGACAGCTGTCGCTAGCGCAAAGAAGCAAACTTAAGTAAACAATGATCGAGAAATTTCAAGAAAAAAATTAGGACATTACGGCCCGCGTTCTGAGAGTAGACTTTCAAATTGATCTACAGAATTTACAAAATATAGTTACCAAACAATAAAATTCATTTCGAAATCAAATTTTTAAATATGGTTCAAAATGCCAATAAATACGTAATTTTAACAAACCAAAGAAGTAGTATATACAAAATCTCAATTTTGACTTCATTAAGATTATTATCAGCTTATAGTCATAAAGGAATGCACATTAGGAGCCTGACCTTGGATATATCGATACACGATATCTCAGTTCGATTGTACACTAATATTGTACTGACACACTGAACCTTTTCTAGAGATGCTTTTCTAGAGGCTCTGTGTTTGTCCAAATCGTATTACGTACATTACATAATACAATATTGTTTAAATTCAAATAAACAGAAACCAGATTTCATTGTTTTTATTGTTAAAATACAAATATATATTTCATTCAATATCAAACATACGGTAACAACCACTGAAAAAATAATAAACTTTGAAATAAATTAACAAGTATTTTGATAATACATGGTTGAGCCATTCACCAGTCTGGATAACCTGAAGTCATGTACTTGCAAACACATGAGCAATTTAAACAAAGCACTTATATTTTTGGCCATACACATGTTGTGTAATAATATACATGTAACGTAAATAAAGGATTGGACAAAAATTTGGAGCTGCCCTCTCCCCTAACAATATACATGTATGACAATAACGCACATACAATTGTATCTATACATGACTCAAATTTAAGAAACATGTGGGGGGGGGGGGGGGGGGGGGGGGGGGTTACGGAAATCGCAACCCCTCTTTTGGTTGAACATCTTTTAAACTGGGGTGTTTTGTTGGGGTTTTTGTTGTTGTCATTTTGGGGACTTCACAACACCTCCTTTTATTGGGCGTAGAAGGTACAAACTTAGGTTGCAAGCCCCCCTCCCCCTAAAAAATTGTCTGAATCCGCCCCTGATTCATATTATATATCATTTATGTCCTTATGGAAGACTATTATAACAAAAGCAGCGTGCCAGCACACCAGCAATGATTACAAAAAATTGGAGTTTCTTACTCGGTTATCACTGTAAGTAAGAGTTTGAGACTGAGTCTCAGATTGGATTTCCTTCAACGTGCAGATACACTGTAGTTTTGTCATAACATGTAGTAAATGCATCCAAACAAATAAGAAGTAAACAATAAATTCAAATATCATTGAAATCATGAAATGCAATGCTACCATTACAAATCTTGCATTATAATGCTTGGAATTATTTGTGGGGGTTTTATACAGACATCAAATGCCAAATGTTTGTCAAGAATTCCGCGAAATTCGTCCATTATGAATTAGCAGAACTTTTTTATGATAGTTAGTATGTTTCCGTTTGGATCCGGAAACAGCATCCTACGGTTTACCACAAAAACTGACAGTCTCTGTCCAGGATGCGCTTGGAAATCAGCGTTGACTCTGAGTGACATTCTCATCCATCTGTGCATGATAAGAGGGCGACAGACCTGAGATCTTCCCGTGATACTCAGACACACGGACTGCTGGTATGGGCGGTCATCAGAGAAACTGTCCAGGCTGTAGGTGTCCATTATAAAATCCACGTCAATGTCGTAGTGTCCCGGATTGTTGAAGATGACGGTCCGTCCATCCTCCGTCAGATTCACGCCCATATCTGTGGAGTTTACTAGCGTAAAGGGAACATTGGGTTGCTGGCTGGAGCCGACTGAAAGAAGACAATTCACGCTATATAAAGTCTTATGCCAATGTGGTAGTGTTAAATTCAAGATGCTTCTACTAGATTTGGCTAGTGTGTTATTAATCCTTTAGGTCAGCTGATAGTCTGATTAAAACTAGAGATTCAGTGTTGGATGCCAAAATGTAGTATATGTTGTATGTCTGATTAAATAGATTAATAGCAAGATCATAGTATCTAACCTCCAAGCTTTGAGGAGTCCA
Source organism: Ostrea edulis (assembly GCF_947568905.1). Taxonomy (NCBI): domain Eukaryota; kingdom Metazoa; phylum Mollusca; class Bivalvia; order Ostreida; family Ostreidae; genus Ostrea; species Ostrea edulis. The sequence goes on along the minus strand of NC_079172.1, from coordinate 32,859,220 downwards.
CGACAAACACACTTTGTGACATGCAGGGATGTCCATGATTGGGTACCCCTGGAACGAATGAGATAATGACAACATATAAGTAAACATATGTAAATATTTTCATGTACAAATTTGATAATAAAATATGACAATAAAAGATTAAAATATTTTTCTGAACAAAACTGATATTAAATCATGATAATAAAAGATTACATCTATATGGGGCAGTATGTGTGTTATAGGATTTGATTTGCAAGATAATCAAGTCTGCACTTCCGTAAACTCAAGGTTGTAAACTGTGGTTAGCGATTACTCATAGCTAAATGTGTATCTAAATCATGAATGAACTGCTTACCTGTCACATTCCTGGGAGGGTTAAAGTTCAGGGGACGCTAAAAAAAAGAAAGAAAATCATTGGTTAATGATAACCTTTGCACTAGATTTCGGGGAATCAAGTTAAAAATAGTCATTACAAAATTACCAATGAATGGGACGAAAATATTTTACACTGTAACACTTTCATATGAAAACAATCGCGAACGGCGTCTTATCTATGGTGGGTTTCATCGCTTGAACTTGAAATGACATGTAATAGAATATGTTTATTCATCAATCAAGGACAGTTTCAACAATTTTAACAAAGTGCTATTGTGATCAATTTTAAATATATTCTGATACAAAATATGTTGCGCAATAAGTTTCAACATTGCTTTGAAATTGAATGATGGAAAAACTGAAAATATACAATACTGCAGAAGATGCAATTTGGAAAGACATACATGCAAGACACTTATATGTATACATTATATAATCATATGTTGTATAAAATTTCATTAAAATTCCTACACTTACCGAGGAATGGTGCGTGTGGTCCTCATCATTTGGAGAGTGTTTTACAAATAATATATATAGCAGCACGACCAGTATCAGAACCAGCACCAAACAGAGGATTACATTGAAAATAGTTTGCTTGCTAACCCGACCAGCGGGTTGCCTCGGAAACACCTCACTTGCATCAGTGTCAATGTCAATTTTTACATCATCCATGGAATCGTTTGCGTCATTTTCTTTATCCTCCTCTTGTGTCAGAAAGTCTATCACATTTTCACCCTCCGGCAGATAGGTCACTACAGAAACTTTGGATCCGGCTGGGCACGATGCACTTCGATTAAATTGAGGTCTATGAGAGGACGGGATATCGACGAAAGTTTTCTGGAGCTTCCTGCAGTACTGACATGCATTGTTTACAATTAAGAGTTGTTCGGACTCGGGTACAGGTGTCAGGGTTTGTTTTCTTCGACAGGCCGGACATCGAGGTACATCTTCCGCCGCCATTTTAACTGCGCCCACGGCTTGCTATATTTAGACTCTGGGTTTTTCCTCTGACGTGGGTGTTGGTCATTAAAATAACTGCACCGGTGTATCAATTTAGGAATCTCATCAATTAGTATGTAAGCTCAGTCCACGTGTGTAAAAAGTGCTTCTAGAATCAAATAGTGCAATTCTTCAATACATAATTAAATGTTTAATTAATGTGGACTCAGTTTTTGTGGGAATGTCCCTTTCGTTTCTGGGGTATTTAAATTTAGATGTTTTGAACCAAAATAATTCCCAGATAGCATGACTACGTTGGCCCAACGTTGGCTAATGGTTGGACCGTTGGCCGATGGTTGGCGTTGGCTAAACAACGTTGGCCCAACATCGGACCAATGTCAACATATCACGTTCATACTCTGATGCCGGGGTTAGTCGGGAATACAACATTGGCCCAACATTGGGCCAACGTTGTAATATTGTGACTAATTAATTGCCGGAGTATGTTGTCAACACAATGCTGGCCCAACATTGGGCCAATGTCAACTTATCACTTTCATACTGGTACCGAGGTTAGTTGGGAATACAACATTGGCTCAACATTGTAAGATTGTGATGAAATTCGACTAAAAAATAGATTTTGATATCTATATTTATGACACACGCACACACAAATGCGCATGACTCGCATGTTTTGAAGAAGAGGATGATGAGTTAATTAAAATAAGCTACGTATATATAGAATGTATAATTGATTTGAAATATTTATAATTTTTGTAAAATATATGCATACATAATTGATTTCTTTTTTAGAAAACATATTAAAAAATTAACATACATTCAATTATCATTTGTGCAGGGATGAAAATTAACCTTGCATATCAAAAGAATGAACTCAAAAGAGAAAGGTTTAACACATGCAAAGATTACATAAATGCTCTAAAGTGTTGGATTTAGGAAGCAGATTCTAAGATAAGAGCACATTTACTGACCAAGCAATTAGGACAGAGTTTTTCACAGCTTGAGACTGGCCAGTTTCCATGGTAATCTTGATATCTGATATGTTGGGATGGTCAATCCTGTATCTATTTTACGCGTCCAGCATTCTAGCTAATCTCGGAGTTTTACTGAGGAATAACGTGAAACAAGGCAACTGAAAAAGGAAAACTTATTCCGGGGAATCGTTTTTATTGTGAATTCAGATTAAAGTAATACGTCCTGGCATACGTATACGGAAATGTAAGTACATTATATATGTATATCTATCTCAAATCAGTTAAATATTTCAGATTTCAAAGCAGAGCCACAGGTTAATACTTTGACTTTTATTGAAAGGAGCTGCTCGAGCAAACCGATTATGTGCAGACGCAACACACAATGAGATAAACAATGTTATCAAAGAGTGGTTCCGGTACGCATGTGACCGTGAAGGAGGTCGAAAAGAAAGAGAGGAAAGAAAAAAAGAAAAAGAGAGAAACCAAAGCTCCCAGAATGCAACAGAGGACAGTGATTCATAATTGTGGAAGAATTAAAGTGTATGCACATGTATCAGACAAAGAGACAAAGTTAACTTGTTTACACTGGAATGCATTTATTGTTTTAATCATATTTTCATTTGACCAGTTGTTAACACAAATTAAATTCATTAGATGTCTTTTATTTTGTTTTGATAATGTGTAGAAGTTGAATAATCCTTATGTCTCTGGTGGAGATTTAAAAAAAAAATGGATAGATTTTCTACTGAGCTCTAACAGTGGTTAACCTTATATTGTAATTGAAGGAGGATTATGAGATTAGTTAATTCATCTGCAAATTGGAATCATTTCTAAAATTTGAATACAATATTTTATTGCTTAAATGAAAAAACAAAACAAATAACCAAATGTGTATATGATGTTCGGCAAACATTGGGCCAATTTTATTTCAGTGATTGGTCAATATCATTAGAAAATGCACACAACATTAAGCCAACCTGTGTATGATGTTGGGCCAATGATGGCCCAATATCACACACATTGGGCCAACGTTGATTCAATGTTGGGCCAATGTCATGAGAAAACTTGCATTACATTGGGCCAACGTTGGCCCAACTCGTTGGGCCAACATTGGGCCGATGAGCAAAATTACATTGGGCCAACGTCATTTGCCAACATTGGCCCAATGTAACTGATTACGTTGGCCCAACGTTGGGCCAATGTTAGCTTGCTATCTGGGTTTCTGGATGCTCTCTAGTTTAGTAAAACTACATATTAATTAATTTATAAATTGTGTGGCAGTAAAACACAAAGTGTCTCAAATCCTAGCGCAGAACAGGCTCTGGAGTTGTTGAAACTTAGACGAGCTCACTTTTAATCGCAGTCTCACCTACCCGTATCTAAGTCTCAGCCTTGCGCTATATACAAATGTATATTATGTTCCTTCTATAAAAATTAGACTGAGATCAAAGGTGAAGTCGTTAATGGACACTGAGCCAGAATAAGCGAAAACCATACTGTTAATTGTAATTCAGGGGCCCGTTTTTTTTTGTTTTTTTTTACAAAAGAACTTGCGACAAAGTCGCAAGTCTTAAATTGTATTACATTTGTACACAGTTATTAGTTTGAATGAAGGAATTCAAACGTTTCTGAAACTTGATTTTCAACATCATTTCTTCACTATTTTAAATTGGAGTGAATTATATTACAATAAGCGGAGAATTCCAATATGTAAAGTTGATCGTAAGTCGTAAGTTCTTTTGTAAAATGCACCCCAGACCCTTTACTGTGTGAAAAGACATTTCCTGGGCCTGATGGTCTTTCATGTAGTGGTAGTAGATACATGTAAATAGATAGATTATGAATGGATTCACAAGGAAATAATATTATGTACACTAGTATATTCACATGACTGTAATTCATATTATACACAGTAACTGTGCAGGTCGACCACACCACTTGTCACGTGACCAGCAGTCTCCTGGACCTACACATGCACATCGGTTTTAATATCACTATATGATACCTTTATACCTCTTTATCAACGCTTTCCTGTTTCAGATTTACTTTTAAAATCCATTATTCTAAATAGGCTTGGTTGCTAGGGAAAGTTTACAAGGATAAGTTTTGATGGTAGCCATGACCTACATGTATATATCGTTCATCTTGGATCTATTAACCATTAAATTATAGCACAATACAATTGTATGGTGTAACCAGGGACTCTTGATAAGTTGGCATAGTTGCGCGTTGTGCTTTTTTATGACTAATTTCGATACAAGTACAGTTTTGAATCAACAAAGGTTCAGATTTGAAACGTCCAAAGAATAAAAGCAAAGAACGAAATTACTTTCAAAAGTTTAATTTACATTCACTGAATCTTTTCTCTTATATCTCTTTTGAAATTGAGATTTGCTTTCATCATTAAATAAATACATGGTTGCAAACTAGTTCGATTCGGTTTTCTAGTACCACCTGTCTGCAAAGGCATTACCAAATATGGAGTGTCATCAAGGTCAAAGGGTGCATTGGCTGTCCCATTTAACGTAACAAATGGGTCAACCATATGATATTTTAAATCTTGATTCTAGATTATATTTTGAATAATACTTAAAAATATAAATATAAACAATAAAATGTCTTTCTTTGTTGTTACATCGAGTGATGAAAGTAGCAATCATTGCAGAAAAAAATTGCATAACCCGCGTAAAATAAAGCATTTTATTTTCTTAACACGCAGAGATTTTTAATCTATGTGGAGACGTTTCCTTTATATATATATATATAGAGAGAGAGAGAGAGAGAGAGAGAGAGAGAGAGAGAGAGAGAGAGAGAGAGAGAGAGATCATATATATATATATATATATATATATATATATATATATATATATATATATTGGAACAACGATGGCAAGACAATGATAACAAGAAAAGTCATTTACTATTGTCAATGAAGAGAGATATTGAAAACAATATATTTTGTGAAGAGGAAAAATTAACATAATTTTCTCCCTGAAGTATCGATCTATTTTTAGCAGAATACTGTTATCAAATCCCGATCTACGCAATCTATTTCCTATCCAATTCAAATAATGACTTTATTTCCATTATGTAACAAATTTCCTCATCAAAAAATGTAACAATGCGCGTAGTGAAACTACCTACATATAGATCCATCTGACGTCAAAACATACTAATGCTCTGGTACGTATGGAGATTTGCTTTATGCCCGGGGCTTTAGTCGGTAATATTTATCACCACTACCTGCCCACCCACTCCTGTTATCCATAAAAAACGTCATTCTAGTTATATATACATAGGGAATGTTAAATACCTCAGTTAAATATGTTGGTGTCTGCGTGGTAATACAGAGATGGTTAATTGAAATTTGTACGAGTTGCCACTGTTAGTTGATGATGTTTTCCGCCACACTCAACAATTTTTCAGTTATCTGGTGGCGCTCAGTTTTTATTGGTGGAAGAGAGAACCCAGGTACAATGTACCTGGGAAGAGACCACCGACCTTCCGAAAGTAAACTGGGAAACTTTCTCACTTACCGGCGCGAGCGGGATTCGAACCCGCCACACAGAGAGAGGTGAGAGGCTGTGTGATTTTGAGCGCGATGCTGTAACTACACGGCCACGGAGGCCCTCTAGTTGAGGCTTTGTAATGCATTATGATTTGTAATACATCATTGTTATTTTTTCTTTGCAATTCATATATACACTAACATGTATTTCTCTCTTTTTCTGCAGGGAATTATCAGATTAAACAAACCAAAAACTAAACAAACAAGAGCAACGCTCCTGCTGCGATATACATATTTAGTAATGCAGTAGCAATCAAAGAAAGCACCGACATCCAAATAAACCATTCTTAGGTGTAAAAAAACAAACAAACAAAAACAAAAAAAAAAACGGCTCTGACACGACACAGTAGGTGTGACACGATAAAGATCCCTCCCTGCTCCAAAAGTCGTAAGTGCCGAGCATAAGCCTCAATTTTCCAGTCCTTCACCGGAAATGGTGACGTCTCCATATCCGTGAGGGATTCTCGAGAGGGACGTTAAACAAAGTAGAATCAATCAATCATATCCTTCCATCAAGGCATTAATGGATGTTTACAAAGACATACAATAGACACACAAAGACGCTGCACCGTATAAACTCTTCATCCATTTATGTTTGATACATAATAAAATAGGCTGAATATAGCCTTGTTAGTAGTGTTTTTGTGCCTACTTGTACACTGTAAGTTTGACCTTGACTTACGACCTTGTAAAATAATAGGCTTCTTTCTCTAATCATGTGGACGTGTACCTCGTTTGATGATCCTGACCTTATGCGCACTCACAGGGGCTAAGCCCGTTCTGGGCACTGTTTTAATCTGTCACACAAGCTGCTGACAGATGGACACTGCGCCAGTACCATAATACGATCCGCCAAATGGTATGACGGGCGTGTAAAACCCGGAAATCGTAAAAATGACATGAGCAACATCCATGAAATGAAACATTGTACAAAACTCTTGGCAATGCAGTATCAATTTCTTTTACTTATCTCCTTTGTCTATTTCAACTATAAAACTTAGCTGCTGTTCTGTAGAGCTACCCAGTCGTAGATACAGGAGAGACATTCCAATCTCTACGACCGGAAAGCCACAGCTCTGTAGTTAGGGCCTACATATGTTTGTGCAGAACTTTGTCGAAAAATATTGATCAACGAAAACGACGCGCTACAAAACAAGCCACCACTGGGTACCATCAGTCACACACACAACAAACAACAAAGGAAGCATTTAAATGAATATATATATATATATATATATATATATATATATATATACATATACATACAAAGTACTAAAATGACCAACGTCACGAACAACTAGAATAGATTGTTCATTTTCAAAAAAAAATCAAGGACAGAATGTTCATTTTCAAAAATCGGAAGACTCCCACTCAAAATCCAAAGTTCGTCCCCTAACAACTGCATGAACCCTCTGTTCAATAATTAATCTCGCTCCCTGGCTATGTTGCTATGACGGCACTTCCGGTTTAAATAGATAAACCATAATAACGACAGCATTAATTGCTCTCTCAAATGTGACAATTGAACTCTCTCTACATGTTCATGTAAATCTGATTAACAAGCACGAGGATACACCATCCACTTAGCTCCTTGTCTGAGTGTTAACTCGACAGAATACAATACCCCTACATTACTATGTAGTTTTGCCTTCGATATCTTTACCATCATAGTCCTTTCGTCATGAATGTGAACAATGTGCGTATGAATCTTCTTCTTTTATGTTTTATTTTTGTATTTTCAACTGTACAATGTACATACAAACTGTAATCTACACTCGCTCATTCACACTTGCAATTACTCTGTGCACCTTCTGTATCAACAATAACATTGAATTGTAACAGTATATATTATAATACATACACACACATAAATATATATACACACATAAACATACATATATGCACATACACATTCAAAGATAAAGGTAATTATTTTATTTTTCATATAAATGTATTGTTATTTTCAACAAACTATACTTGTCCATTATATTATCATACAATGCCCATTTACCAAGCATTTTGGATTTGCTATGAAATACATTTTGACAATATTTTTCTAAATTTCGATAGTATTTAAACAAATTAATTGCATTTGACAATTTGGGTCTTGAGCCCTGTGATCTGGAGAAATAAATGTGCTTTTTTGCTAACAAAAGAAGAAAACTTTCCAAACAACTTCCATCAATATTGCCTAGTAACACACTTCTTTTTGTGATTTTGTAATCTTTTTCAAATGCATTGTACCATTTCACAAAATATCTCCAAAAGGCAGATACATACACCCAGTCATAAAAATATGAGTGACTGTTTCTCTTTCACTTTTGCAAAATGAACACAAGTCATTATCTACAAGTTTAAGTTTGTGAAGGAAAGAGTATGTAGCTATATATAACACATAAGAATACGGTATTGAAAATAAATTAATTTTGTTTCTTTTGTGCATAATGATGCATTCATATAATAAAATTCCCAACATTTTTCTGAAATAGTTTCACTGAGACAAGTTTCCCACTTCTCTCTTTTGAGTTGTAAGGCTATGAACTCCTTTTCCTTCAAAACTTGATATAAAAATTTAGCATTAAAACTAGAGTTCATTTTCTGTAGAATACACTGATTTGGACTCAACAATTCATGATGTACTTTGTTTTTAAAATCAGCAATTTGTCTTTTAATCTTTTTTGGGTACTTTTGAAATAAGACAATAATAGCTCAAAAGGTTCTTTGTACCAACCACATCTTTTACATCAGTAAAACATTTGAATGTTCCATTCTGCAAAACTAAGTCATTCAAGGTCTTAATGCCTCTGTTAACCTAATTTGTATAAAAATTCCATTTTTTAACATCAACAAAGTTTCATATATCTAAATTCAAATAATCTGTAACACAAAGAGAGCTTTCTTAACTCTTGATAGAGCTTTAAACACATCTTTTCAAAACACATCGTCAATATGTTTTACAAATTCAGTAAGTTTTTCTTTGGATAGATGAAAAATGAAATCAACATGTCTAAGATTTAAAATACTATGCAACACATGTTGCCATATACCCTCATTATCTGCAAGGTACCTTTTGACTCATTTCAGCTTAATATAAGATGTAAAAGATGCCAAATGTACCATATTTAGTCCCCCTTCACCATAATTACCCACAACTGTATTTCTTTTCAGCTTTTCTACCTTGTATCCCCAAATAAATTTTAAAAATATTTTATTCAACTCTTTCTGAAAATGTTTAGGTGGGTCAGGCAATGCTGAAAATAAGTGTATGAGCTTTGGGAGTGTTAAAGTTTGATAATTGTGACTTTACCTATTGGAGTTAAATCTCGTTTAGTCCACAAACCTAGCAATTTTTTAATGGCATTGATTTTAGATTGATAATTACATAAAGTCATGTCTTCCAGATGTTTTGTAAATACTATTCCGAGGAGCTTAAAATTGCTATTTCCCCATTTTATTTTCAGATCATTACACAAATTTTCAGCCGAACCTGATTTGCTCCCCAACCAAATTGCTTGTGATTTTGAAATATTTAAACGTAGTCCAGAAATCATTCTAAACATCTAAATATCAATAACTCTCATAGATTCTCTATAGTGATTTTTCACTGCCATCTAACGTTAAAAAAGAGTCGTCCGCATGCTGGCCTAATTTGTTTTCTCTTCCAGCCACAGTTATACCCTTATTATTTCGATTTTCTTTAAGTGCTATTGCCAACAATTCTACAGTAATGATAAAGATATATGACGCCAATGGATCTCCTTGTCTACAGCCTCGTTCAAGACTGAAGAATTTAGAAAAGTTTCCATTGTTAATGATACAACTGGTACTAGAGGTGTATCATCGTCGGAAACCCACGGTTGATTACACTTCGTTCCTCTCTCCATCGTCGGAAACCCACGGTTGATTACACTTCGTTTCTCTCTCCATCGCCCGTGGGTCCATTCATTCCTACTCGTTCGTTCTCATGAATAATTAATGAGGCGATTTGATTGGGCGCTCATCGTAAATTTGTCCAATCAACAAGACGCTTACAGCCCAATTTTGTGATAGCAAAGCAATCGGAACTCCTCGAATGTCTCGCGCACTCGACATAGATCTCGGATGTAATATGATGGCATCCATGAGCGAATTTGATGCATTGTCAATTGTGACGTCACAGCAATGCATCAAATTCGCTCATGGATGCCATCATATTACATCCGAGATCTATGTTGAGTGCGCGAGACATTCGAGGAGTTCCGATTGATAGCAAAGTTAAGTTGATGCTACCTTTAAAAACAGAAGAGTTCCATTACCATAACGATTACTTTGATTAGAGGATATTTTTAGAAAAATATTCATGAGAACGAGCGAGTAGGAATGAATGGACCCACGGATGATGGAAAGAAGAACGAAGCGTAATCAACCGTGGGTTTCCGACGATGGAGGTGTATAGAGTAAGAAGCCATTTTACAATAGATTCCCCAGATTTGAAGGACCTGAGTGCCTTTACAATAAAATCCCATTCCAATGAATCAAATGCTTTTTCAAAATCTAATAATAATAACAATCCTGGCTGATTTTGCTTTATTTAGATAGTCAATCAAATCATACAAAAAAACGAGTGTTGTCACCAGTAAACCTTCCCTTTATAAAACCCTTCTGAGTGTCACTTATGATACTTGTTAGTACTTCCTGAGCGCCACTTATGATACTTGATAGTTCTTTCTTTAAACGATTTGTTATGGCACTAGAACCAATTTTGTAATCAACATTTAATAATGATATGAGTCGCCAATTTTTTATATAGCGTCTATCTTTTTCTTCTTTGAGAATACAAGTTATTACACCTTGGGATTGAATTTGTGACAAATTTCCAATCTGGTATCCCTCATTTAATGAACGAATCACAAACGCAGCAATGTCTTTCCAGAAAAATTTGTAAAACTTAACTGTAAAATCGTCCGAACCTGGTGATTTTTTATTTTTCATATTCGTGAATGCTTCACTGCACTCCTGTAGTTTCAGTACACCTTCACAATTTTCTTTCTGTGAATTTGTTAATTTAACACTGTGTTTTAAAAAACTATCCTCACAGAATGCTGCTTGACTATTATCTCTTAAACTTTTGCAGAGATCCGAGTAAAAATTGACTTCTGCTAAAATCTGCGTATGTTCTGTAATATGGTTTCCATCTGAGCCAATGAGCTCGGATATAGTTTTATTTACAAAGTTTCTTTTTTCCAATTTACAAAAATATTCCGAACTTTTCCCCCCATTTCATACCAAGTAGCCTTTGACCATAACATTAAACCTTCAACATAGTTAGCCCTTGAATTTTGTAATGCTTGCTGCTTTTCTTCAAGTAATTTTAAAATATCTGCCTTTCCTGATGTATTTACTGCAGACTCCAATTCCAAAATTTCTTTTTCTAATAACTTATGAATCTTGATAGATTTAGTACGAGTATTCTGATGGCTGAGAATCCGAGAGAAATGAAAGCAAAATGTAATATTATACAAAAATTAAATTCCTTAAATATGTACATCTCCAATGTCTTTACCTTAGATATCGTTACAAATTGTAATTATTGTCATTTAACCAATAAAATGCTTCCATTGTTGTTTTATCGGGTGATGAAGGTAGCAAGCATTGCAGAAAAAAAAATATCACCCAGTAAAACAAGAAAGAAAGACATTTTATTGTATATATTTATATTTTTTAAAATATAAACTAGGTTTAACTACTAAAATATCATGTCGTTGGCCTATTCGTTACATTGACAAAACAGCCCACATTCATTATCACAAATGATATTTCCTCATGAATGCGCTGCAGTTGTGAACAATACGCGTGTGAATCTTGATAAATATAGTTTATCTATTTCACTGCTGCGAATTCCGACAGAAATGAAAGTAGCTCGTAAAGGTAAAAACTGCAATGCTTCACATCGGCATACTTGTCATGAAGCGCTTTATCTTGAATTAATAAAATGTCAACGTCCTTCGATGATTTACATTCTGCAACAACTGATTTTCTTCTTACACGACAAAATGTCGGATAAGAACAGATATTTTGTGAAAGACTACGCACACACGAGCTATCATTTCAAAGTACTGTGGAAATACAAGTTTTTCCTTATGTATGTACAGTATACATTTTTTATAAGAGATATCCGGAGTGGGTGTTCGATTCCCAAATTCATGGAAATAATAAAGAAGTTCTGAAAAATGGCGCCGATAGAGCAAATATGGCGCTAGAACAGGAAAATGAACTCAAAGGAATGAAAGTCTCTTCATATTTAGCTTGTCAAATATGTGTTGAAGTCCATAAAAACTGAATATTTTTATTAAAAACATAATAAACTATACAAAAAAATAAATAATATCAAATATATACATCAATATAACTGTAAAACAAAATCTTAAAATTTCATGTAAATCAATCTAATTCTGTACATTGACTAGCATCTCTTAGATGTGATTTCTATGATGTTGTTTTGTTCTGTAGGGAGTTGATAAATCATATCCAAAGTGTTCACTTCAATAGTCAGGTAAAATGTCTCCCCCTTTTTTAAGTACACGTCTTTGTACAACTGTTGTGCCCGCACAGTACGTGCAATGTATTTAGAAGTGTTACATTTCTTTGAATTGGGAAGCTGGATACACAATATGGAGGAAAATGTCTTTTTAAGGTCTTTACCACTGATCCAAAAATTTGTGTCGATGTGAACATCAGCGTGGATGGTGAAGAATCCGGATTTTATAACGTTAAACGTCATTGCTTTCGGAGTATACACTATGGCGTTGCTTGTTGGTAATGAAGATAACGATCTCCATGGAAGTGTATATGATTGAAAACTGTTTGGAGTATCTAAAAGATAAAACAAAAACAAAAATAAATGTGTCTGCTGATACTTACTTCTGTACCGGCTTTTTTTTTTTTAATTTAGACACTTATGATCAGAAGATTGAATGGTTAAAATTTTAGAGCCACGATGGCATCCAAATCACTGTTTTGTAACTTTTAAAATATAAAAATGCCCATTTGGGAAGATTAAACCGGAACAGCTCAGCTATATTTAAACTTGTTGCCTGTAAATAATTTAGTTTCAACTAAAGAGGAAGGATTCACAAATTATATCGCCAAAGGTCGAGAGCTTGGTGAGATCGTGTTTAGATGACAGGTATGGGAATGAAACCTACCAGTGTGAATGTTGTCTTTATCCAATTCCATCACTAATGAACAGTTACGTGTGGGGAATTCTGAAATAAAAAGGACAGTTGAATTTATCAGGTTCTGGCTTATACCGTAGGAAGCAGTGCAATTTATTCAGTGATAATTTTCCAGAACCTACCTGTGACGGTGGGCCCAGTGGAGGGTTTTTGTAATTTTTGTGTAACTGGCAGGTGCTCTTCCTGTTAAAAACAAAAACCAAAATAAACGTCACTCAGGTGGCAGAAATGCATCTCTGAATGAGATGAAATGATAGTGAAGAGATCGAAATCACAAATTAAATCATATATCAAATACACCGTCCTGTGTGACAGTAATAGTACATATTGTGGAGCGCGCGCGCGCGCGCGCGCACACACACACACACACACACACACTTGTAAAAACAAGAGAAACCTAATAAAACTGTTAGATGACCGCTTTTAGTGTATAGAAATATATAAGGAAGAATTATTGTCTTGCAAGACAGTAATCATTTAATCAATAAAATTGCATATTCATGTGCCTGCTTTGAGGTTAAAAAGTGTTTGACATAATTAAATGCTGGTATTACTGAAATGTATTATTATATAGAGCAATTTTCATTGAATTCAATTTTTGGTGACAAAATGCCAGATTTATGCCCCTTTATATTGATTATTACTAAATTGTTATTACAAATTCAATATTCGGTCCTGTCAATGACGCCGCCTGAAAGGAACCTACATGTAATTGAAAACAAAACACTCCCCCCCCCCCCCCCCCCCCCCCAGAAAACGAAATATAAATGGACTAGCATCTCAAAGGAGTATATCTATCTATCTATATAAAAATATCTGGGTAAAGTAAATCCCCAAAAGACTACTGGGCATTTAAATTTGACGTCAAACAATTTGGGGTATCCCCACAATACCCTGCATATTTCTAGCCAATCCTTGTGCGACACCACGTTTAAATGGTATACCTGCATCTGACATATACGTTAAATGCATATTCATGTCTGATCACCCATTTATAGAATTTACAACCACATTTATTTTGTCAACCTGCTGATGTATTGCGAAATCCATGCACCGGTAAACAGGGGGCATGATCAGATGATGGTGTTATTATGGGCACTAATTAAATCACCAAGGAAGACGATTTATTCTCATATATATGCTATTACTCAATTTTGACATAAGTGATGTTGTCATTACAATTTACACAAACTTACCTTGGATTTGTTATTGATTACACCAAGGACCACCCCTGCAATTGCCATAGCGATGACAATAAACAATACAGTGATTTTGAGAGTTAATTTCCTCCGGGTCCACGGTTTTCGTGTCCGAGGCACGGGGCCCTTTTCTAGGTCACAGTTCTTTGGTTTCCCGCGTTCATTATTTGTGTCATTTTCACTTTGTTCATTGTCGGTGTTGAGCAGTTTTAGTTTCGCTTCTCCATCCGTGTCGTCCATCAACTTGGTTCCTCCCACTCTATTTTCCAAAATCGTACTAACCCCAATACGACTCCCATCCTCTTCTTCAGAAATTTTCTCATAATTGCACTGAGTTCTCCATTTATTTTTCTCTTTGTGACACTCGGCACAGCGATTAAAAAGTTGTGGGTCTAACGATATTGTTCTCCCGAACTGCCTCCCACTTGGAGCAACATGACATGAACATTTCTCGTGAATGGCGTCTTGAGATAAAAGTCTATTCATAGGGTCGAACGTGGAATTAAAATTCACAGCTGAGGTTCCCGATTCTTCGCACACTGTAGGCATGATCGTAGCTCAGCTCGGTGTGAACATCAAAACTAACACGCCGATCTGTTCTTTCAGTATTGGGACTTCCCCATTCTGTAAGGGTAATTCCAGCTTATAGAAGCACAGTGCGCATGTCAGAGTTAATTGACCCAAATCTGAGGAAATCGACAAATAGATAGCAACTTCCACAAGTCTCGATTTAAATTACGTTATAATATAACATCTTATTAATGAAATTTAAGATATCAAATTCAAAACTTTCAAGTCCTATCACTAAAACATTTAAGATAAAATATTTTAAGATGTTAACTTATTCAGGCGGTACAGTCATCATAGGCGGATCCAGAAATTTGTGAAGGGGGCGGGTGGGGTGGGTTCCAGCACTTGATCTTCTCGGTCTTTTTCACAATCTCCACCCCATCCCATTTACACCTTTCTGCTTGTGTTCATAACGTCTTAGGGAGATCTTAAAGTTCTAGTCATTGTTATCGCCATACTCAAATCTGATTTTCGATACTAAAAACTTTAAAGGGTTACTCCCAATAGACCGGGGGTCTGGTGGCCTAGCCCCCCCCTCCCCCCCCTTCCCCCAGAAGCTCTGCGGAAAATGTTGCAAAATCCTGCATTCTTAGCATTTTCTGACACTTCTTTTCACTTTTAAATTGTCAGCTTTTATGTCACATACACTTTTTAAGAATTATTAAGTCATACTTGTATCTGACGAAATTATCGTAAATATATATCAGTGTTTTGTCTTATTTATCCTTGAATTAAATGATATCCTGGTGTCAATGAATTCGAATGATGCAATTACATGTAAGTATCCACCTTTCATATCATTTTGACTCAAAGTCTCGTTAAAATTGAATAACTTAAATTCTTTTGGTCCGCAAAGGGGGGGGGGGGGGATCCGGACCCTCTAGATCCGCCCTTGGTCATGAACTCCGCAAGATTTCAGAAAATGTTTGCGATTTGACTAGTTTTGTGTTAAAATTATATTTATTGATCATCAAATCATTTCAAAACTTATTACGTTCGATTCCAATTTATAACAGAAATGAAATAAACTTAAATCAACATCCATTTATCAAACTAATAAATAGGAATTAACAATTTGTATAGAAAGGACGGCACACGGTAAGTTGCATATCACTGTTATCTATGTGTTTGACTTATATAATGAATTGAACCCATGCATTGAAGGACGAAGGATCCCCCCCCCCCCCCCCCCCCCCCATTTTGAAGTTTGGGCCGAGACACTTTTCCTATAAGATGCATATGGGCTTTGTTTTTCTTCTTATTTTGCTGGTAAAGAATTTTAGGCCAAGTAAACTTATTCGACTGACCCCATCCCCTTCAAAAACGACGATGCTATACGTACGTGCCTGCTATATTTGCATGTACATGTATATTGGAAATAAATACGTGTCTAATTTCAATGCTAACTGTCTTACTTTGATAATACAGTAATAAAGAATTTGATTTACCATTTTAAAAAAAAAAAAACCTTTGATACATGTACATGTACTTTGATTCACAAGCGAAGATAACAAAAACTTTGTGTAACTGAGTGAAAACTTTATATATATATATATATATATATATATATATATATATATATATATATATATATATATATATATATCTGCAAGCTCTCGAACCTTTGCCTCAAGTGAGCAGGGTTTCTTTTTCAATTCCGACCGGCTCACGACTTTTATTTTCGTTTTGCTGCAGGTAGATTCCAGACTCTATACTGAGACTATGTATAATACAAGCTACTGAAAAACCAGTGACTAAAAATAGTTCAGTTATAATTAACCTTTCGGTATAGGGACTGTTTTCAAAAAGTTTTTGCCATCATAAATAGTTTCTAATATATGGACAATGTGACCTGGTACCTGCTCTTGTGTCTGTGATGAATCTTCTTTTTTATATACATATATACAATTCTTTATTCTGTTTGATACATTAGAATTTATACAATATATAAAAGTGACTATATATCGCGGATCAAAACATGTTTGAGAAAAAGAGGATGTAATTATTAAAACAGTCCGTGTAACGCATGTACATGTATATTTACGTGTTGTAGCAGGGTTTTCTTCTTTGGTTTCTCCATTTTTGTGTGCCCTTTTATTTGTTTGTTTGTTGTTGTGGTTTTTGTTTGTTTGTTGTTGGGTTTTTTTTTGGTTTTGTTTGTTTGTTTTGTTTTTGGTTTTTTGGTTGTTGTTTTTTTTTTGGGGGGGTGGGGGTGGTGGGGTGGTGGGGGGGGGGGGGGTTGTTGGTTTTTTTTGTTTTGTTTTTTTTGTTGTTGGGTTTTTTTTTGGGGGGGGGGGTTCTTTCTAGTTACAGCCTGATTAAAATCAGCTCAAAGTATCTGATTTTAATCAGATTGATTCGTTGGCCGATCTAGAGGGAGTATGGAGTTTGCACCCTTATTTGGTTAAACAATTTTAATACAGAAAAGGAACCTAAGCCAAACCCCTAACCCCAATTTTGGGGGAGTACTATAACTATCTCGGGGCACACCCCTCACATTTGAAAAT
Source organism: Ostrea edulis (assembly GCF_947568905.1). NCBI lineage: Eukaryota > Metazoa > Mollusca > Bivalvia > Ostreida > Ostreidae > Ostrea > Ostrea edulis. The sequence continues at coordinate 32,841,874 of NC_079172.1, read as the reverse complement.
TTTCTGAATCCGTCACTGAGCTAGCATTTTTATTTGTGTGTGCATATTTTACCTCTATTTTCCCCATTTGCAAAATAATTGTAGGGTCGATATACTGGTGCTGCATCACAGAAACATATATCGAGTCCCCTACCTCCAATCGGAAAAGTGTGGGCCCTAACTGGATCCCCCACTTTTCTTTGGGTCTGAGTGTCGTCCTTTCAGACATCAGGTTACTTCCGGACCAATAGATTTATGTAATTGATATTTCATTGTTGATATTGAAATAGGAAATCCTCTCTCATGGAATATACATGTATATTTTATCCTGAAACAACATTGTTATTTCCGATTAGATATTCACTTTTTTAAAAGTTCATGTGAAATTCCACGTTTCTATATATATATAACCTATAACACGAGTGTAGCGATCAAACTAATTTTAAATCGCACATTGAGGAACCATAATTCTATAACAATTGTTAGGTGGCATGATGCTAGCGAATGATAATCAATACTTAGTATGTCATTTGTACAAATATGTTGTTAAGATATCCTTCCTTACGTGCATGCCACTGTTGTTATTTCCTTTTCAAATATTACGATTTTCGTTCCTCTTGTCCAATAGTACACATTTAATATGGCTTAGTTCCGGTGTGTCATCTAGCATTGAAACTGGTCGATATCGAAACGACGCTCTATATAAGAACGTATATACAAGAATACAATTATTGATCATACATATATGTATATATAAGCATGTCAAGATAATTCAAGATTACTTACTCTTAATAAGCTTCATTCTTTAAAATACACGAGCTGTGATACTTTATGACAGCATGCTTCGCGTTAGCGGCACTTCTTGAAAAATACAGTGTATATTGATGTAAAGCGCTGTAATTCATACCCTCGTGAATTTTCAAATCGTATATCTAAATTCTATTTTGGCTTGTTTCTCAATCTATTACATGTATAAGACATTGTTTGTAAACATTATTATCGGATTATTTACGAAAAAATATTGTTTAAACTAAACTAAACTCTATTTTCATTTCCGTCGGAATTCTCAGTCGTTAAAATGGACGTACTATATTTATCAAGATTCATACGCACACATCGTATTTGTGAGGAGATGGCTATCATTACAATCAGTACAGTATCAAAGGCAAAAACATTGGAAATGTATATATTACAAAATATATGTAACACCTGTTTTCTATTCAAGACACTCCACACTCCATATACACATTAAATTTACCTGTAGGTCGGAAGATTTATTTTTAAAAATGCAGTTTCTTCTCAAAACGAAAATTATCAAAGGCTTCACCCTTTTCATACATACTGTAGTATATACATGTACCAAAGTGTCCGGTAATATCAACATACTGTAGTATATACATGTACCACAGTGTCCGGTAATATCAACATACTGTAGTATATACATGTACCAATGTGTGTCCGGTAATATCAACATACTGTAGTATATACATGTACCACAGTGTCCGGTAATATCAACATACTGTAGTATATACATGTACCACAGTGTCCGGTAATATCAACATACTGTAGTATATACATGTACCACAGTGTCCGGTAATATCAACATACTGTAGTATATACATGTACCAATGTGTGTCCGGTAATATCAACAAAAAGTAAGGAAATAATGACAACACTAGTATTTAACGTATTTTCATTGTTTTAAAGGAAGTCAGACTTTATGACAATGAAGAGTACCTCCTCAAAAACAAATCCGTTTATCGTCGTATTCATTTATCGGGACGGCTTTAAATCAACATTACCCATGTGTGAGAGCAAGTAGTCCTACACGACATCACTTGCCATTTGATTAAAAATACGCTTACATCGTTCTATAATAATTACATATATACACAATGTTTAAAGATCTGTTAGTGATGACTACTTTGTCTGACGCCTTTCACTGATTACAACTTGAATCTTCTTATTAGTCTTGGAGAAATCGTCTCTGCCTTCTGTATTTCAACATAACTAATAGAACTTTGGCCTTTGTATAGTCAGCAGATGATTGAAGGTTATATCTACTGTCGGTCCTTAAAAACAGAAAACAGTGTCACCTTTGGTGACGCCGAAACAAAAGGGGATAAAAGATGTTAGTCCAATAGAGATTATTTGAGACAGGGTAAATAAGATATCAAACTTTGGACACCAACCAACAACTCCATGAAGAATAAACTGTGTGTAAACAGCCTTATGCCCTTTCTGTTATATCATATTTTATCAAATAAATATACAATATACGCCCTTTTTATTACTATTTTATGAAAAGGATCATGGTTATATTGGGTTGTTTTTTTTAAATAGAGATTTATACATGTAGTGTATTTTTATCGTATTTGTATATATAGACAACTTAATATATAATGAAAGATCAAATACTAAAGTTTTAGATTACATCATGTAATATTACACTTCAGGGTTTTTTATTACATCATGTAATATTACACTTCAGGGTTTTTTATTACATCATGTAATATTACACTTCAGTTTTTATTACATCATGTAATATTACACTTCAGTTTTTTATTACATCATGTAATATTACACTTCAGGGTTTTTTATTACATCATGTAATATTACACTTCAGTTTTTTATTACATCATGTAACATTACACTTCAGTTTTTATTACATCATGTAATATTACACTTCAGTTTTTTATTACATCATGTAATATTACACTTCAGGGTTTTTTATTACATCATGTAATATTACACTTCAGTTTTTTATTACATCATGTAATATTACACTTCAGGGTTTTTTATTACATCATGTAATATTACACTTCAGTTTTTATTACATCATGTAACATTACACTTCAGTTTTTATTACATCATGTAATATTACACTTCAGTTTTTTATTACATCATGTAATATTACACTTCAGTTTTAGATTACATCATGTAATATTACACTTCAGTTTTAGATTACATCATGTAATATTACACTTCAGGGTTTTTATTACATCATGTAATATTACACTTCAGTTTTAGATTACATCATGTAATATTACACTTCAGGGTTTTTATTACATCATGTAATATTACACTTTAGTTGTCAGCGCAACAGAACATGGTTTTAAACATGAAAAATAGTTACTTTTGGTGTCTTCCTTTTATAAGAAAATAACCAACAATGACAAAATAATTTAAGATTTCTAAATTTAATTTGTTCTCTATTATCATGGAATGCGATTTTGAGTTACATTAATCTTCTAAACGAAGAAATGCAAGAACGGACTTTGACACCAGAAGAAGTTTATGAGATGGAGTTGTTCCTGACTTTGACACCTGAAGAAGTTTATGAGATGGAGTTGTTCCTGACTTTGACACCTGAAGAAGTTTATGAGATGGAGTTGTTCCTGACTTTGATACCTGAAGAAGTTTATGAGATGGAGTTGTTCCTGACTTTGACACCTGAAGAAGTTTATGAGATGGAGTTGTTCCTGACTTTGACACCTGAAGAAGTTTATGAGATGGAGTTGTTCCTGACTTTGACACCTAAAGAAGTTTATGAGATGGAGTTGTTCATGACTTTGACACCTAAAGAAGTTTATGAGATGGAGTTGTTCCTGACTTTGACACCTGAAGAAGTTTATGAGATGGAGTTGTTCCTGACTTTGATACCTAAAGAAGTTTATGAGATGGAGTTGTTCCTGACTTTGATACCTAAAGAAGTTTATGAGATGGAGTTGTTCCTGACTTTGACACCTGAAGAAATTTATGAGATGGAGTTGTTCCTGACTTTGACACCTAAAGAAGTTTATGAGATGGAGTTGTTCCTGACTTTGACACCTGAAGAAGTTTATGAGATGGAGTTGTTCCTGACTTTGACACCTGAAGAAGTTTATGAGATGGAGTTGTTCTTGACTTTGACACCTGAAGAAATTTATGAGATGGAGTTGTTCCTGACTTTGACACCTAAAGAAGTTTATGAGATGGAGTTGTTCCTGACTTTAATACCTAAAGAAGTTTATGAGATGGAGTTGTTCCTGACTTTGACACCTGAAGAAGTTTATGAGATGGAGTTGTTCCTGACTTTGACACCTGAAGAAGTTTATGAGATGGAGTTGTTCCTGACTTTGACACCTGAAGAAGTTTATGAGATGGAGTTGTTCCTGACTTTGACACCTGAAGAAGTTTATGAGATGGAGTTGTTCCTGACTTTGATACCTGAAGAAGTTTATGAGATGGAGTTGTGCGGACTTTGATTTTGCACTTTTTTATTATTATTATTATTACAATTTATAAAACGCACAATTTTACAATAAAAGCAATCAAAGGCGCTGTAAATAAGTAAGACATTATAGAAGTAAAAACGTTAAAATCATAATAATTAAACTGTAGTGAAATTGACATGTGTGTAATGGGGTTTATCCAATGTGGATAAACCTGGTTATTTTGTGCAGGTCATATTCAAAGCTCCATTTAAATTCTTGCTGTTTTAATTAATTTAAATCGGGTTCAGTAGGTATACTAGCTTTCACTTCCTTTAATCTGCGCATGTCTTCTAGATTATTCCTTTCCATTTCGTAGTTTGAAAGGTGCAGACGCACAATTATTTTTTCAATGCTTTCCATCCATTATTCAAATGTCTCAAGAATAATGCTAATTCAGCGGAAGAAGTTAACGGCGGGGTGTAATAAATCTAATTATCTCATGATATTACAAAGCCCATTTCATTGTGTTTGTTGTCAAAAATTATTAATTTGTTGCCTCATTGGTGTTGTTCAGCTTAGAGTTTTAGTCTGCTTTACAAGGGCAATTTTTACACGAGTTACAGTGAGCGAGGCGGTGGGATAAGTCCGATTAGGTGTTGATCATGTTACTGCATCTTGAGATACTATTCAGTTTTTATATCAACTTCAAAAACTGACCAATCTGGTTTGGGGGCAGTACAGGTCTGAAGATCAAATCATACAGCATCAGGACTCGAAATTAACATATGCCCGTCAGTACATGACTGGTTAGAAGTGTGACGAACTCGTTGACATTTGTTCCAGTCAGTCCGATGGGTCTGGTCCATTTTTTAAATCGTTATTCTGGGAAATATACTTCTGAATCTTAAACGCGCATTTGACATTCCTCTGTAAATATCAGGTGAACCCGATTAGTAAATATCAATCTCGCTTAAATATTATATTAAATATTGTCTGAGGCATGTTGAGTTAAACTATGTATTTCAATTTAATAATATTTGTGGCGGATCTGATTTTTTTTTTTTATTACACAAGTGCATTTATTTCAAGCCCTGATTGTTGTAAAATCAATTTCTTATTACATTTCAAGTTCATTTACTTATTATCAGTGAGTCATTTTTTTTTTTTTTTTAGTACTTTCATGTTTAGATAGACACATTCCGCATGTTTTTTTGGTTTTTTTTTTTTAGATTCCTTTTCTCTTATTCTGAGCAACAAAAGCATCAAGGCATTAAAGCTCTGAATATACATGTAGTCACTAGCATGAAATAAGTATAATTTTGTAAGAATAGGTGTTAGGAACTGCAAAAAACCTTAATGTTTTACTGCAGACTTTGGGTGTTATTTTGTTAGGATAATACTGGGAGTTAGTATGTGGTTTGTTGTTATAGGCTTTTCCTTTCCAAGTCCTGTTTCAAGGTGTTGTAGACAGTAGTAGGAGGTTTTATACTTAGTGTATATATTTTTCAGGGTCAATCACTTTTGTATAGTTTATCTTTAAAAGTTATACTCTACGTAGATCAGGATGTAGCTCGTTCTTTTTCGAAATCAGTAGGGACATATTCAGATATTTTCATTCTGTCACATTTTCTTACCTCCCTTACAAACACTTCATTTTGTTGATTCATTTCAACTTTCATTCTATTTCACACTTTGTTATTTTCTTATTCAATTTGTTATTTGCCATCATTTACAATATTAATCAATCCTAAATCATTCATAAGTTGTAAATTACTGGTGTTTTCATTCGGATGTGTTGACCATAGTTCAGAAATAACGATATTTGGGTTGAATTTTACTAGAGCCAGTGTTACACTAGCAGGGCATTTAATCACCTGAGTAATTGTCCCTGATATACCGGTTCTGGTTATAGAATTTTTGGTTGTTGTGACCCTTACAACAGAATCTGGGTTCCTGTGGCCAAGATTCTCGTTAAACATTAATGAAATATGTTCAATTATTTCTGGAAAACTGGTGGACTGGTAAATATTTCTGCGGACTGGTTGAAATTATAAAAAGTCAGTTTCAAGTCCTGAGCATTGGTGTTTTAAGTTTGCAGAATTGTTCTGCTTTATCTAAACATATGCAGAAAATGTTTTTCTTTTCACGCCTGAACTCAAAACCCTTAACCCAATACCAATTTAACATATTCAGTCATCTGACTCTTCACTCCCATTCATTTCGGGGAGGGGGGGGGGGGGCAACCTGCTTCTATATCAAAGGAGGCAACTATTAGTTACCGAGTCATTAGTGCATTGCAAAAGGCTTTACTCAGGCAGGATGGGGTTCTTATAAATCACGTAATCAATACGTTCATCGGTGCATTGCGTCGCTGTTGGTGTGGCGTTTCTTTGCCTGCATTCCCCTGATGTTGGAAGTCGGCCCCGGGACGGTGTCTTCGGATTGTAGTTGATTGGGGTGGAATTCATCTTTTTCATTGTCAATGCTTGTCGTGTGTCATTTTGCAAGTGCAGTTTGTCATTCGGATTGCATTGGCAAAGTGGAAATTTAATGTTTTTCATCATTGTGCAGTCAGGCAAATCACTCGGTGTGGTACCATCTGTACTTCGGTGTTCTGAAGCGTTATCTGCGCTTTCATATATATCCTTTTATAGAGAGAGAGAGAGAATGAGGTACCATATGCTTCTTCTATATCAAGGAGGCATCTATTAGTTACCCAGACATTAATGCACAGCAAAGGGCTTTATCCAGGCAGGATGGGGTTCGTATATATCACGTTATCAATACATTCTCCAGTGCATTGCATCACTATTAGTGTAACATTTCTTTACCTACATTCTCCTGATATTAAAAATCAACCCCCAGACAGTATCTTCAAATTGTAGTTGAATGGGGTGGAATTCATCTTTTTCATCGTCAATGCTTGTCGTGTGTCATTTTGCAAGTGCAGTTTATCATTCAAATTGCATTGGCAAAATAGAAATTTAATGTTTTTCATCCATTGTGCAGTCAGACAAATTACTCAGTGTGCTACCATCTGTACTTCAGTGTTCTGAAGCGTTATCTGCGCTTTCATATGTATCCTATTATATAGAGAGAGAGAGAGAGAGAAAGAGAGAGTGAGGTACCATATGTACCAAAATATATCCTTATATATAGAGGGGTACCATCTGTACCAAAATATATCTATATGTATAAAGGGGTACCGTCTGTACCAAAATATATCTATATGTATAAAGGGGTACCATCTGTACCAAAATATATCTATATGTATAAAGGGGTACCATCTGTACCAAAATATATCTATATGTATAGACGGGTACCATCTGTACCAAAATATATCTATATGTATAGACGGGTACTGTACCAAAATATATCTGTATGTATAAAGGGGTACCATCTGTACCAAAATATATCTATATGTATAAAGGGGTACCATCTGTACCAAAATATATCTATATGTATAGACGGGTACCATCTGTACCAAAATATATCTATATGTATAGACGGGTACTGTACCAAAATATATCTGTATGTATAAAGGGGTACCATCTGTACCAAAATATATCTACATGTATAAAGGGGTACCATCTGTACCAAAATATATCTATATGTATAAAGGGGTACCATCTGTACCAAAATATATCTATATGTATAGAGGGGTACCATCTGTACTAAAATATATCTATATGTATAAAGGGGTACCATCTGTACCAAAATATATCTGTATGCATAAAGGGGTACCATCTGTACCAAAATCTACATATGGAGTGGTACCATCTGTACCAAAATTATCTGCTTTTCAAATTTAGTATGGAAGTACCAGCTGTGTTTCCGTATTTATATATATTATTGATACCATCTGTATCCAAAGTAGTTATGTATTTGTTTCGGGGCTGCAAAATTGCCGCCCACCTTGGTTGTGGCGGATGGATCTTGGGACGACGTCCCGTGACCCATTTGGCATAATTTTGCATAGATTGCTGTCTCCTGGGGGTACTGTTTTTTCCAGGCCCCCTGGATCAAGATGGTACTTCTATTGCTGAATGTTTATGCTGCCAAATATTTCTCATCGGCGCATACATTTGTTCATTATTTGTATTTTCCTGATGTATTTTATTTCTATTAAATGCATGGCCATGACAAACACGCCAAAACACAATTTTGCTTATTCAATTGTTATCAACTTTAAGGGTGTTTTTGATCAATGTGTTCTGTCGTTGTTTATATTGAAACTGTCACAAAATAACAGTTATTAAAATAAATGTTTTCAGATGGCGTTTTAAAAAATGGTATATTCATTAAATTGTCCTAATATTGTATGGCAGCTCATTCCACACGGTTGGTCCTGCTATCAAGAAAGATCTTGATGCGAACGTTTTTCGTTTAACGGCCGGGATAGTGAGTGTTTTGGTTCCAGCGTCAACAGATCGGGTGTTATAGTCTGACCTTCTCACGCTCAACATATGTTTAAGATATAAAGGACTGTGACATTTCCCATTGTCATGTTGGACTGATGTAATGAAGTAAGTATTGGGAGGAGGAACACTTAAACCACTGCACACTGATAGGGAGCCGTGATGCGACTCTATTGTTGTTTCAGCATTGTTTTCGTGATTATTCAAGTGATGAACAAAGTTCAAGTTTTGTTGCTCATAAGGAATGTTCTTACAGCAGCTTTTCACAAAGTTAATTTTCAGTGAAACCATTTGGGACAAATCCATGAAACAGGATTATGAACAAACAAATCTTCTGGATCAACTCTAGCTATAATCTCATTATCTACTCTAAGACATAAACTACGGAACATCCTGTGTTTTGGGGGGGGGGGGGGCGCTATTGCAATGATTTTGAATACAACTCGACGACTTCCGACAAATTAAGCATCTCATTCTGAGGTGATGTCTGTCGGTTTGTCGGTAAACTTTTCATACTTCGACTTCTTCTCAAGAACAACCGGGCTAATTTCAACGAAACTTGGTACAAAGCATCCTTGAGTAAATGGGATTCGCATTTAGTCAATCAAAGGGCCATTTAGTCTTCCAATTATTTAAAACAACAACAAAATTATTCATTCTCAAATAAATACAACACGTGTATTGTAGAGAAGTAATTCGTGATTTATAATACGATATTGTACATAGCATGCAGTTAACATAGAGGACATGCCTTATCTCTTATAACGTTTAGACTTATAATTATCTGATCTATCTGTATAATATCTATTTAAATTTCCAATCTTGATTTTTTCATAGTTTTCAATACATATAAATAAGTAATGAAACTCATCAGCAAAATTACTATGATTACACAAGGTGCATATTCTTTCTTAGTATGTTTTACTGTCATCCTGTCTCTACAGGTAATCTAAAATTTGATGCTCTAAATCTACAGAGTATTTTTTTTTTTTTTTTACTTTTAAAGAGTTCGAGTTCATCTTAAAAAAATTCAAAATTTGATTCATTTTTAAAAATCAAATAATTGATTGCTTTTGTCGAATTACATATATTGATTGATTGAATATTGTTAAAGTCCCTCTCGAGAATATTTCACTCATATGGCCGGTGAAGGGTTGGAAAATTTAGGCCTATGCTCGGCGCTTATGACCATTGAGCAGGGGGATCTTTATCGTGCCACACTTGCTGTGACACGGGACCTCGGGTTTTGCGGTCTCATCCGAAGGACCACCCCCTTTAGTCGCCTCTTACGACAAGCAAGGGGGTACTGAGGATCTATTCTAACCCGGATTCCCACAGGATACGAATCGATTACATATAAGATCATTCCATTTCTGTATTCTGTTTGTAGTTACGTTGTATAAGAAGATGAAAATAGGGCGTGGTGTTTTGACAAAAGTTTCCTTAAAAAACCCCCACAGGGAACCAGATCTATAGGAAAGCTGAAACCTTTATCAAATGAAGGTCAGGGCATGGCGAGCTATGTACAATAAAGAATCAATTTTATCGAAATTCTTTATAAATCTTTCAAGAAGACAGTAATATTTTAAATTATTAAGCATCTTCTTCGTGCATTGTAGATGTAAATCTGTTCACATTAGTAGGGGTCATATTAGAGGTTTCAATAAACCGTATAGTCCACAATAATATAATCTGTCAAATCGATATGCAACCATCCTTATCTACGTAGATACCACAACCCCCGGGGTCTGGGTGGAGTCGTGAGAGGGGTTTGAAGTGCTACACGTATAGATATCATAACCCCCAGGGTCTGGGTGGGGTCGCGAGAGGGGTTTGAAGTGCTACACGTATATATATCATAACCCCCGGGGTCTGGGTGGGGCCACGAGAAGGGTTTTAAACGCATAGAAGAAAATATCTTCTAAATCTTCTTCCAATAAAACATAAGAATTGAATATGTACACTATCTGTTGTATAGAGATCCCCATAAAGTAGAGGTTTATGTCCCAACATGACCTCAAGGTCTGGGTCAGGGGTTTGAATTATTTACCAAAGGGGTATAAAGATTGACCAAAAATATATACATGCATGCAGATGTTTTTTTCATAACAATCTTCTCAGGATTGTACCATAAGGAAACAGATACACCAAACTGCATCATGTAGTGCCCATCATAATACAGTTTTCATTGACAGTATGACCCCTCCCCCCAAAAAACCCCACATGGGAGAATGTAACAGCTGATGCGAGTCTATGTATACCTACTGTTATTACTGTGCTTTGACGTAACCATCCGTCCTGGTTCAACACGGCCTGTAGTGGCCCATTTAGCTGGCATACAGATTACTCTTGAATGATTAAGTGACGTTTCCCCCCTGTAAAAATAAGTTTCCTGTAATTAGTTGTGCCGTAAAATAACAGATTTTCATATATCAATTAAAAGTTAAAAATATCAAAAGTATGAATCAAGATAAAATGATAAACTCTATTTTAAGGTACAACAGAAATTTGAAATGCATGTACCAAAGAAACTCGAGGTAGGGACACTTCTGACTTTGTGGGATTTCAATGGAATTTAAATTTTCCAAAAAATCTTTATCTGTAGCTATGTTAGTTTTTTTTATTCTGCACGAATTTTAATCATGGGCCTCCTACGGATATTGTAAATATCATATGGATGGATGGATGCCTCTGTGAGGGGGTAGGGATATTAGACAACGTTCGGTCTATAGCTGCAAAACTGTAGTTCTCTGAGAGGAAACATGGGTTAGAACAGAGCGCTACAGATCCATCCGTTCCACTGTTTAAAAAAACACTCTGATTTACAGCGCAACCTTTTCTGCACACGACTTTCACATTTGTACATCGCCAACTAAATATTTTGATAATAGTGAAATCCTAACATATTTTCCCTCTACATTTGTGTCAAGATACACCTTCAAACTTAAATTAAATTTAGAATTGAATTCACAGCTTCTAAAACGTTCGCCTTCACCGAAGGCATCAGTCCAAATATTCAGCCAAGCCGAATCTCAGCCGAGATTATAGTCTACCCTACTGTTTCCCAGAGAGCTACGGTTCTGGCAACTGCACTCAGGCTGATTGTAATTATATCGAGAAATGTTTTGAAAATGGGCATGGTTTGTGATACCAGCAGGAATTCGATTGGGGGGGGGGGGGGGCGATATCAACCCATCGAAGTTCGAGTACGATATCCCTCTTATAAAATAGAAAATAATTCTTAGCTTACAGCCTACGACTGACTTTTAGCATCTCGTATTTCATTGTGGAACGTTCCGTAAGTCTCTCTCTCTCTCTCTCTCTCTCTCTCTCTCTCTCTCTCTCTCTCTCTCTCTCTCTCTCTCTCTCTCTCTCTCTCTCAGTCATAGTGGAAATCTTCAATGTGCTGTACATAAATATCTATTAAAGCAATTAAAAAATCACACATTGTATATTTGCAAAAACATGTTTTATTTGAACACTATGGCTATTCCTAATTTCCATTATATATTTGTACATGTATATATATAAAAGCATAACTCAATACATACTATATCAATACATGTATAATACAACATTAATATTTAAGATATCATATAAATAAACACACACTGCTGCCGTTGTGAAATTCTTTGAAAAAATGTAACTGGCGGGGAAATACATTAAAACATTTACGAAGAGCCGTGAAAACTACAACATTAATGCATCAGATATGTTTGGGGTTTTTTTTACCACAAAGGTAAACTCAGAACAACAAATGGAATGAATGAATTGATTACAGGGTCAAATTACCATGTACTGTCACTCGACCGTTTCACGATTTCATGAATGAAAATTTACAATCCGAATTAATCGTTTTGCTTTGAGCATAACACGATCAATACTCACACGTGGCCACATCTGTTACAGTAATAAATTAAACGAAAGTAAAAGTGTGAATACTATTTGACAAGTCTATGTAGATAACATATACCTCTAACAATACCTGGGCCTATTCAAAAGACACAGATATGCAGAATATGTAATTGGCATGCAGGACTTTCGATCAAAATAATTAGTTTCATAAACTCAGAAACTGGAACAATCTTTTATGCTTCATATATATCACCAGCGATCATTAGTCAGTCACACTGGCCAACTGCATGCATTACACAATCACACAGGTATATTTTTAAATAATGTCATTCAATTTTCCTCATGGCGAAATAATTGTCTATAGTGGGATACACATATTGGTGCCGCATCACAGAAACATACACCGAGTCCCCTACCTCCAGTCGGAAAACTGTGGGCCCTAACTGGATCCCCCGCCTTTCTCGGGGTCTGAGTGTCGCCTTTTCAGACATCAAGTTTTGGTTACTTTCGGGTCCCGTGCTTCTAATGATGGAGAATACAATATTAACATCGTTATTTGGAACTTCACCACTGTAAGTGTCAAACTGCAGACGACATTGCACCTCGTAATAGCCAGGGGAACTGACGTAATATCTTCTGTTTTTGTATGTGATATCACTTCCGATTATATAAGAAGCAGAAAAATTCTTCCATTCTATTTGCTCTGGATCTAAAATAAGAATATCATATATAAGATGTCATAACGAATCGTACATTTGATTCTGCTTTCATTTTAAATTCATATGGGAAGCGATCTCGTTTCTTGAAGAGATAAACTATCTTCCAGCTTTGTGAGCTTGTTCGGTTTTGGTTGTTTTTATATTTTCATAAGACAATTTAGCATTTATCATAGAAAACCTGTCACATGACTGGCATCTACGTACCTCTCAGTGGCTGATTGACATTGTATTGCAATAACGCTTTGGAGCTCTGAATTTGACCTGTACGTAAAAAACAAAAAATCCGATATGACAATGATTTGATACAGTGTTAAAAATACAATTTCTAAATAGATGTCTATACATTAGATACATTTTTATTCATTTTAAAAAAATCCTTTACCACTTTTTTCGTTGTCACTGGTCAAAGCAGATGCATATCCCGAGGCCTGCAAGGAGAATAAATTGCATTAGAATATTTTTCTGCATTAAATTCGATATAAATATGTTGTATTGTATATTTTGGCGTTTGTGAACTATTTGGTTTAAAATTAGTCTTTTTGTTCAAAATTTCAAATCGCCAACCAATGTACACCTCTCTCGGTTTCTACACAATTGTAAACATCTTAACTATCCCCGCCCCTAAACATCATGCTTGTCAGCAGTATCTTAATAAGCATGCAAAGATATTAAATTTCCGGATTTGACATAATGAACGGAAATATTAAGGTATTTTATTTATTTTAGTAGCTTTTGTGCACTTTCATATTTCATTTTCGGTATAAATGTCTAGGTTGTATGTATTGCGGGGAGAATCGGCATGACTAAATTGACCCATGATTCCCATAATACGAAACACCTAGGTCTTTATTCCTCATATTCATATTTTGTTGTAGGGGTTTGTATCAATTCAAAAAGTCAGTGAATTTATTGAGAAATATAATACATTGAAACATGATAGATTTTTCAGTAGATTTTATTTTATTCAGGATGGATGTATCACCGACATGACATTAGTAAACACTAAGTAAATAGAGACGTTGCTCTTCTATTTTATACAGTACCTGTCACACTAATGGGACAGATCAAAAAGTCGGTTACTGATGGATTTTAGTAAGAATTTTGAATGTTAATATCTTTAAGATTAACATAATACCAGAAACTGCAGGCATTTTGTTAAGTTGAATTACGAATTTGACCATTTAATAAAAAACACTTTCTGAATAAATGGTGCATCATGCTTTGACTGCAATAAATAGTCAAAGTTGACTCATATATCGCGGTACAGTGTTGTAATTTTATGCTTTGATTAGAGAAATTATTTTACCTGATAAGATGTTGTTCCTGAATCCTTTTCTTGAGATACTTTGTGTTGATGCAATGCCCAGAGGACGAGCAGCGTAATCAAAAACAAATACAGAATGGACGAGAACTTCAACCACAACTTCCATAAAGAACAGCGGCGCGATTTTTGCCGTGTTACGCTCCTGTCAGCATTGCTCAGTTTGGAGTCCAGCAATGCGTGCGTCCTTGTTTTGTAACTTGTCATGTCTTTGTTCATCCACATGTTTGATGTTGATATCATCTCTGGCACTTTCTGATAATAAAATCTTTCATTGTGATCATTGTCACCGACTGACTTTTCATCACCAGGACGAACACTTTCAACCATTTCTACTTCTCTTATTCTCTCTGGCATTTTCAAGACGTTATGTTCTGATCTTGCGACAAACACATATTTATATATGTGATACTACCCGAGTTATTTATAGACATTGCGAAAGATTCTGACATTACGCTGACGATTCAGACGGTTTCTAGAAACAAGCGAGGTAACTCGTAAAAACCCGACACACACGCCACTTCGTGATTTGCCGAGGCCCATCCGTCAAGGCCCGACACGACAGGCAAGTAAAATCTACTGAAACTGTGACGTCAGTTAAAAAAAAAATAAATTACCGCTGCCTCTGATGTGGTAGGACGGATATTTTAAGCTATCAGTCATCAATTAAAAATCAGCTGAAATATATTTTCCGATTGCACAACTTTTGGATAGGAAAGGCATTTGGACATCCGTTCATTTCTAAATTTCAATCAATAAAAATGCAACAATTAATATCCTTAGTAAATATCTGTGCATCAGTTGCTAAATACTGCTTCTTTATTCAGGATATGTATCATAGATCTTATTATTATTATCATTATTACTGTTGGGGTTTTTTCCATTATTTTTTTTGCTATAAATTTATTTATTCATTATTTATTGTTGTTTTTTTCCCCTCCATGTGTTCACCTTTTACCGTTACCATATGTAAGAAGATAAAGGTTTCAACAACATTCAAATTTCTGTTTCTTTTTTTTTTTTCTTTTCTTTTTTTTTTCGTCCAGAATTCATAAACGCCAAATATATTTTGCGAATAAAGAAACAGAACACAAGTCATAGTGTTAAAGTATATCTATATAAAATATATATATATATAGTATATCTATATAAAATATATATATTAAGTGTATCAATATTAAAATATATAAAGTATATCTATATAATATATATAAAAAGTATATCTATATAATATTTATATATAAAGTATATCTAAAATATATATAAATTATATCTATATAAAGTACATCTATACAAAAATATATATAAAGTGTATCTATATCAAAATATATAAAGTATATCTATATAAAATATATATATAAAGTATATCTATATAATATATATATATATAAAGTATATCTATATAAAAATATATATTAAGTATATCAATATCAAAATATATAAAGTATATCTATGTAATATATATAAAAAGTATATCTAAGTATATCTATAATATATATAAATTATATCTATATAAAGTATATCTATATAAAATATATATAAAGTATATCTATATAAAATATATATAAATTATATCTATATAAAATATATATGAAGTATACCTATATAGTCCCTCCGTTTCACAACACATTTAATTCTTCTTGCAGATTTTGAATTTTCGATATGATTTTGTCTTTAAAACAATGATATACTATCAATAATTTGATGCAGTTCAAGGTTCAATTGGAGATGATAGAACATGGAAAATATTAGGGATTGATGAAACGAGTACACACACACACACAGAGAGAGAGAGAGAGAGAGAGAGAGAGAGAGAGAGAGAGAGAGAGAGAGATGAAAAGTTGTGCATTATTGGGTTTTTTCTTCTTCTTTCTCTTTTCCATTTATGTTAATTGGTGCCTCCTGTAACACAGGGTCACTTATTGGACGAGGCATCGGTAAGTAATTAAACATGAACTATGTATGCTGTTTCGAATATCTACATATATATTATTAGATTCCTTGTTCAGCAGAAGCAGGATGGAAATTCTGTGGGATAGCAGCAGTTCCGGTTTCTAGGTGTAAATACATACATTGCACCCACGTGATAATTTTACAGACGTAAGGCATATCCTCATCTGATTTGAAGATTTTCAAAAAATAATATTTGCAAAGGATATCCCTCTATTTACTCCTAAAAACTTCAAATAAATCAAAAACTCGTTGTTTTCTTTAAAAGATTTTAATAATTAAAATAAAAATGCGTGGACATATCCAATGACTAATTGACTGGTCTTTTGGGTTGGTATTAAATGATAATTTACGACTTCGGAACATTACGAAAGGTTATCACCATTCTATTAAAGTTCACTTTTGGGAAATTCCCGCTTCTAAGAATACATTTCTGGATAGTAAGGACACGATGTACAGCCACGCTACGTCATCTAGTTGTTACGTGCCCCCACACAGTTGAAAGTGCCTAAGGTTTCTGTTGTACAGCTGTGCATCTCCCGCATTGTCACCTTCTAGGTAAGAGGGACAGGTGTGAATTAAGTGTGCCTTGTTCGAAGTAACTACTACATAAATGTACCTGCATTTATCATTAGTGTGGGGAATTGTTGGAATGTACATGCACGTATTCTCCCTTTTCGATACCTATGTCTGTAGTATTTTGAATTACGGATGTGAAGTGTGGGGATTACATAAAGCACCTGACATTGAAAAGGTTCATCTGGATTTTTTTTTAAATTTGCACTTGGTGTTCGTAAAAACACTAATACAACCATAGTATATGCTGAAACAGGGCGTTCACCATTGTATCATGTTCGTATTGTGAGAATGTTCAAGTTTCAAGTTTTGGTTTAAACTATTGCAGTCTGAAAATTGTATACTTAATGCTGCATATGAATGTTTATACAATATATGTGGAAATACAAAGCATACAAGTCGTAACTGGACTACTTTTATCAAGGAACAACTTGATTGTTTGGGACTTAGTTATATGTGGCATGATCAACATAACTTAAATAGCCATGTTTGTTTGCCAATAATACAACAAAGATTGAAGGATCATTTTATTCAAAATTTACATAGCAACATGCAGTATGAATCAAAATGCACTATTTACAAACATTTGGTTGATAATTTTTGCTTGCAATATTACCTAGAAAAATCTATTCCTAAATTGTACAAAAAGGGTATCTCCAAAATAAGGCTATCATCACATAATTTATCCATAGAAACTGGCAGACATAAAAATGTACCATGTGAAAAAAGGTTTTGTAAAACATGTACCACTGAAATTGAGGATGAATACCACTTTTTGTTAGTATGTCCTGTATATTGCCAGATTAGAGCTAAATTAGTGAAAAAGTATTACTGGAGTAAACCCTTCACGTTCAAATTTATACAACTATTAAGTGTGAACAATGTTAAAATACTCTGTAACTTGGGAAAATTTATTTGTAAAGCTCTTGAACTAAGAACAGTCCATAATATGTAATTTGTATCGTCATTTTCCTTTTTTACTATCATTATACTATTGTATTTACTATATATATACTATGGTATGCTAGATATCTTTGTAAGAATTGGCCGTTTATTTTCAGCTTTGTAATTATTATCCATGTTCAATTTTGTTATAATGCTATAAGATGTATGTCTTTCGCAATAAAGTTATTATATTGAACTGTACATCTTCGCTAGCCAAGGGTTTATGATGGGCTCTGCTTCTCTGTAGCGAAGATGATACACGTATGACTTTCAGAAACTTTTAATTTGTATTACCCTAGTAGGAAGATTTAATTTCCCAATGACATGCCCTAGGAGCAGATCAAAAATATTTCGAGATCACATTTTAGTATTGTCCTTTGTGACGTCATGATAAATTACAACGGTAGCGATCAAACTTCCACCAGAGTTCGTTTGCTCACAAACCAATTCGTAGGTGACGTAATGAGGCCTCGACGGAGAGTTTGCAGCTGAAAAATGATGGGGACTACCCATTCGGTGGAAGTTTGTTTTCAGCTGATGAAGAGCAAACCACGTGACTCAATTGCGTAATCATTGGAGCGAGCTCGCTATTACGTTTTCAGATTTGCATGTCATGTTAGAATTTGGTGTTAATTTTTTGCCGCATTTTTTTTCTCTGCCTTCCTCCAGATGATTACATGTACCGCAACGTGAATCCCCCACATTTTCCCCACGGATTTGGAATTTTGTGTAGTAAATCGGGTGCGCGTTAAAATTCTCTTCAGCCTGTTCTCAGTTGTTTTTCCGCTCGCGACGGTAAGTGAGAAAGTTTCTCAGTTTACTTTCGGAAGGTCGGTGGTCTCTTCCCAGGTACATTGTATCTGGGTTTTCTCTTCCACCAATAAAAACTGGGCGCCACCAGATAACTGAAAAATTGTTGAGTGTGGCGGAAAACATCAATCAATCAATCACTCAATCAGCTGTTTTTTATTTGAGATTCTTTTATCAGGTTTTTGAGATTTTAGGACTGTTCAAATACAGAAAACAAGAGATGTTTGTAAAACACATATGCCCCCCATGGTGCAAAATTGAAAAGGGTTATATATCATTTAATTGATAGTAGTATCATTAATTCAAAATATTGAGCAGACAATATCTTCCTATGTCAAGAGTGAATTGACCATGTGACCTAAATATCAATATGGGTCATCTACTCCTTATGCTGTACCAGTGTACCAAGTTTGGTGTCAATCAAGCAAATAATTCTTAAAATATAGGAGACAATATATTACTATGTCCAGTTCAACAATTGACTTTTGACCTCAAAATCAATATGGGTCATCTTCTCCTGAAGATGTACCAGTGTACTAAGTTTTATGTCCGTCAAGCAAAAGGGTTATCAAGATATTGAGTGGACAGTATATTACTATGTTCAGTTTGACCTTTGACCATGTGACCTCAAAATCAATAGGAGTCATCTCCTCCTGAATATACACCACTGTACTAAGTTTGATGTCTGTCAAGCAAAGGGTTCTCAAGATATTGAGCGGACAGTATATTCCAATGTCCAGGTTGACCCTTGACATTTAAACATGTGAAATCAAAATCAATAGGGATCATCTTCTCCTGAAGATGTACCAGTGTACCAAGTTTGATGTCTGTTAAGCAAAGGGTTCTCAAGATATTGAGTGGACAGTATATTTCCATGTCTAGTTTGACCTTTGACCTTTGATCATGTGACTTCAAAATCAATAGGAGTCATCTTCCCCTGAAGATATACCAGTGTACTAAGTTTGATGTCTGTCAAGCAAAGGGTTCTCAAGATATTGAGTGGACAGTATATTCCTATGTCCAGTTTGACCCTTGACCTTTGACCATGTGACCTCAAAATCAATAGGAGTCATCTACTCCTTAGGATGTACCAGTGTGCTAAGTTTGATGTCTGTCAAGCAAAGGGTTCTCAAGATATTGAGTGGACAGTATATTTCCATGTCTAGTTTGACCCTTGACCTTTGATCATGTGACTTCAAAATCAATAGGAGTCATCTTCCCCTGAAGATATACCAGTGTACTAAGTTTGATGTCTGTCAAGCAAAGGGTTCTCAAGATATTGAGCGGACAGTATATTCTTAAGTCCAGTTTGACCCTTGACCTTTGACCATGTGACCTGAAAATCAATAGGGGTCATCTTCTCCTGAAGATGTACCAGTGTACCAAGTTTGATGTCTGTCAAGCAAAGGGTTCTCAAGATATTGAGCGGACAGTATATTCTAATGTCCTGTTTGACCCTTGACCATATGACCTCAAAATCAATAGGGCTCATCTTCTCCTGAAAATGTACTGGTATACCAAGTTTGATGTCTGTCAAGCAAAGGGTTCTCTAGAAATTGAATGGTCAGTATATTCCTATGCCCAATTTGACCCTTGACCTTTGACCATATGACCTCAAAATCAATAGAAGTCATCTACTCCTTAGGATGTACCAGTGTGCTAAGTTTTATGTCTGTCAAGCTAAGGGTTCTCAAGATATTGAGCGGACATTATATTCCTATGTCCAGAGTAGATTGACCCTTGACCTTTGACCTGAAAAACAATAGGGGTCCTCTTCTACTCATAACCAACCCACATATGAAATATCATTATCATCAAGTGAAAGGTTCTCAAGATATTGAGCGGACAACATGTGGTCTACAGACCGACCGACCGACCGACCGACAGTTGCAAAACAATATGCCCCCTCTTTTTCAAAGGGGGGCATAAAAATGTTCTAGGCCCTGACTGTTCCAAAAATATTGTGGTTGCGTGGGTTATGCGTAATTACAAATGGAATTATATCGTTGTTTACGTCGTTGTCTTCGTGACGGGAGTTTCGGAAGATAGCCTAGATATTGGTGTGTTCCATGCTTTCGTAATCCCGTTTTCTGGATAATGTTGTCGCCGAAGGTATACTTTCAATTCCTCCAGTCTTTTTTACTGTAATGAAGTATCCGTAATTATTATATACTTTCAATTTCATCTCTTCTTTTTTCTTTAAAAGTTTGCGGGCATATATCACACGATATATGCCCGGAAACATTCCGGCCCGCAAACATTACGTCACAATCAAATTTCTACGCCGTTAATTTTCTAATTTTTCGTGTTTTTCATCTTTTACTCAGTTAAACCGATAAAGTTATTGTTAAAAATAAAATTATTGTTAGTTTCTAAATGAAATTGAAAGTATATAATAAAAAGGTTATAGACTTTGTATGGGAAATATGACGAACTCGTTTTTTGTCGCGAACGAACCTCGCAAGCTCGGTCCGTCTACGCGCCAAAAAACTCGGTCGTCATATTTTCCCATACAAAGTCTATAACCTATTATTATTGTACATCTCCGTCTAGCCATGTGGTATGGAATGTTACGTTTAGTATGGGAAGGGTGACATGGACGGAAATCCAAATATTGATGTGAACCTGTTTCTTTACAAATAAAGATACGTTATTATATTGGTATCATCCGATCCAAAAATGGCAGTTCGTAATCACTCACATCCATAGTAAATTGAATCGATTGATGTAATTGATTTATTTCAGCACGGAATTTTTGTAAATCATCTGCAGTTTTATTCCAAAAATGGAAAATATCATCGAGGTATCCTTTCCAATTATGGCGAATATATTGTGCAAAATGTGTATCAAATATCTCATGAAGTTTATTCTCTAGTTGTTCATCCAGGTAACCCATTACTTATTTAAACAATATTTTATTTAAAAATGAATAGGATTGGTCAGCAGGCACAGCCTATTTTAGCCCTCACCCTAAGGTTCATGTAACCCATTATTAAGGTGGTATAGGTAGGAGCCACTTTCGTTCCCATAGCTGTGCCTTTTATTTGAAGATATAATTGATCATCAAATTGAAAGTGGTTATTTTCTAAAACTACTCGAAGAGCTTTAAGTATGAAATATTTAGAAAACCTTTCGCTAATTTCTGTTGGATATAAAATTTCTCAATCCAACATTTCACAGCTTCTAGTCCCAAGACATGTGGTATGTTGGTTATATATACCCTAGTCCGCTGATATCAATATACTTTTGTGTTTGTTTGATAGAATCATTGTTTGTTTCTGGTTTGTTTGGGGTTTTTTTTTTTGGGGGGGGGGGGTGTTTGGTTTGTTTTCTTTTTAAAATAAATGTTACAATTATCTTCTTTTTTTTTTATATATGTTATCCATGAACCAGGAGCCGGGTATTCCATATGTTTAGGTTCCAGATTTTATGAATAAGTGTTTCATTGGTTTGTGAGCGTTTAAAAAGAACAAAAATTCAGTTTCCTACATTTTGAATTTATTACAAAGTTTGTACACAATTTTTGATGCCATATCTAAATTTGTAAATTATGATATAGGTGGCATAATTTTGTAATTAGATCTATGGCATTCAATCATTGTTGACATCTTGTCCTCCCCTTTCATGTCTTACCGGTGATTCCACGAGAGATGACGCAAAATGCAGGATAAAAAACTTTCGTA
The DNA here is from genome assembly GCF_947568905.1 of Ostrea edulis. NCBI lineage: Eukaryota > Metazoa > Mollusca > Bivalvia > Ostreida > Ostreidae > Ostrea > Ostrea edulis. Next base: position 32,819,422 of record NC_079172.1, on the reverse strand, counting down.
AATTTCAACGCTATTTTGAATTATCTTGTATGGTTAATGTATATTTCATTGTCTTTCGGAACAGTTTTAATAAGCTTGGAATGCCTGCCGAAGACTATCATAAAATAGAAAGCTGCAGGCATGTTTACGAAGCTGTCTGGGACTAAGAAACGTCTTATTGTAATACATGCACTTAGCACTCATTTTGATCCCTAGTGTGTTTTTTTAGAGTCCTAACTTGGGAAAATTCCCGAGAATGCATTGTCTTTATCTTAGGAGAGCTCTTTTAAGTTTTCTTAGCTGATCTTAAGATAGTTGCAACCATGTTGCTTGTGGCTTGTAGAAATCGCCGTGTTAAACATAATAGAGTTTTCAGAGAAATTGATAAACTTTTTTATTATTCTAATGACACCGCTATTATCATCATATACTACATGTACATTGTAAATCAAATCACTCATCCATGACTTACGCGAACAGTTTCAAGATCACCTCCAGTGCCAACTATGAGGTTTCGTGTATGATGGAAAACCATGGGTTTATATATATATATATATATATATATATATATATATATATATACTAGCGAGAAATCTAGTATAATTTTTCTATATTTATTGTTTATATTTTTAAAATCTAAACAATCGATAAAGGTGATGTTTTTGAATTTTGAACAATATCGGATAGTACCCAACTCAAATGCACGGACTTTTTCATGGTTACTTAGGGAACACATGTTGTTTATTGAAGTGTTCGTACGCACGAGTTTTACTGGCCACTACTGTTTGGAGTAAGAAGTGTAAAAGGTTGTTTGGACACTATTCATTAAGGAAATCACTTTAGTTTTGACAAAATTTACCCTTCTGTCATGCCACGACTCAACGAAAACCAACGTAATGGTGCTGTTGGGATATTTCAAGCTGGAATGCCACAAAATATCGTAGCAAGACACTTTGGAGTTCATCGGAACACCATCCAGTCATTATGAAGACGTTTCCAACAATCTGGTAACACTCGGGATCGACCACGTTCTGGGCGTCCTCGTGTGACGTCGCGTCGACAGGACAACCACATTAGGCTTGTGCACCTGAGAAATCGTTTCCAGACAGCAAGTTTGACTGCTCGTAGCATTCCTGGATTTCGACCAATCAGACCAAGAAATGTGCGTAATCGTCTGCGCGAGCACAACACCAGACCAAGACGTCCAGCGGTGCGCCCAATACTGCTTCAACGTCATCGTATCGCTAGACTAGCGTGGTGCAGACGACATCTACGATTCAGAATACAGGACTGGGCCAATATTCTGTTCACTGATGAATCCAGATTTCATTTGGATAGCAGTGACGATCGTTGTAGAGTGTATCGTCGCGTTGGGGAACGGTACCAGGACGCTTGTGTTGTGCAACGTCGACATTTCGGTGGAGGTAGCGTTATGGTGTGGGGTGGAATAACAGCACGTGGAAGGACCCCTCTACAAATTGTCAATGGAAACCTCACCGGCGTAGGATATCGAGACGAAATTATTCAGCGCCATGTGATACCCTTCATACAGAGACAGCAAAATCACATCACTCTGCAGCAAGGCAACGCAAGGCCACATGTTACACGTGTAGTCAGGGACTTCTTTATTCAACAAAATGTCGATGTCTTGCCTTGGCCAACTGTTTCCCCCGCTTTATCGCCGATCGAGCACGTCTGGGATGAAATCAAACGACGTCTACGCCGTTTACCAAATCAGCCAATGACATTGGCTGATTTAGGCCAGGCTTTTACCAACATCTGGAACAACATCCCTCAAGCATTTCTGAACACTTTAGTGACATCAATGAGGCGCCGTTGTCAAGCATGCGTGAATGCAAATGGTGGTCACACGCGTTATTGACTTTGTTAATTCAAGTTCGAATACCAGTGTCTTTCGAGTGTGCTGAAATTGACGTTATTCGACGCTAACATTAATGGATTATGAAATGTTGTAACGAATACATTTGTTAACAGTATTACAAAAAATAAAATTTGTTCATTGTTATTTCTTATAATTATTTTTTTTATATATTAATTAATGCAATTTCTTTTTCCCGCTAGTATACACACACACACACACACACACACATTCGAATATTTGCTAATCAACACGTCTTTGCTATTCCTATTTCCGATCATCATACATCATGGCAGATCCAAGATTTTTCGGGGGGGGGGGGGGTATAACTATTGGCAAGAAGAAAACCCAATACCCTTGAAAAATAACAGATCATAGTCTATTCAATTCATTGGTTCAACTACCATTTACATGTGTGCTAAGTTTACTAATTGCCGAAAAAGGGGATGGGGCAGCCAGTCAATCAAACTTTGCATGTAATATATATATATATATATATATATATATATATATATATATATAACGGTCTTTGCATGTAAAAATGACGGGGAAATTATATTTTCTAAAACAGTGGGAACGGGGGGACCCCCCACCCCCACCCCCGGGTGGTCTCCTCCTGCTACGTGTCTGATTTGACCAAAGAGACTTTCAAACTTGAAATAATCTTCAGTTTCCCTGCCTGAAAATGATAGTACAATTTCTTTTTTTTGGTCAATTTTTAATGACAAACGAAGTATTGACAGTCCAAACTCTACCAAAGTCAGTAATTTTATGCAGTAGTATATAATACCGTCAAAGGTTTTCATTGTCCAGAAGTTTGTTGTAGACAAAATAGTGAAAGGTGTACATATCAATACATATCCTCGAATCATAACCTAGGGTTAAACATCGGGTATTAATAAAAGTGTTACAAAAATCATAGTAATTATGTAAATTGTAAATGAAAAAAGGATACTAACAAGTTGTTCCGGTATATATTCCTTCCTGGATTCTTTTGAGAACCTTATGTACATAATCATTTCGTGATAATTTTGTATTTACTTAGCGCACAAATGTAATAACTTATTTTTTTATACCATAAATCATGATGGTATATGCTTTGCAAATCCAGGGGGAACCCCCCACTCCGCTCAAGATCCGCGCATGATGCATCCACGAATGTACGTTTGTGATTTAATCGAGTTAAGAGATGGTCATTTTCACGGAAAAAGTTCGCGCACTTTTCATGTTAAGAAATTCTGAATGATTGATATTCCATAAAAGTGCCTTGTAAATTGCAACCCCGTCAGTTTTCATTATTCCTGAAAATTCCCCTTCCTTGTAAACTTTCATTCAAATTTATTTGTGCATTGTAATGTTGGGTTGCTTTCCATTGAAGGAAACTTTTTGAAAGTCACCTACGTCTAATGTATCATCATTTCACAGTCACATAGGGTACATGTATATCTTGATTTAGGACAATCAGCTTTGATTGACATTCCTAGGTTTGTCCTGGAATTGTCTTAAAATTTTCCTGAGATGCTTCCTAGGAACTTTCCTAGGGCACTTCTTAGGAATGTTTGTTAAACATGCATGGTTTTCATATATTTAACTTTATCTGAAGGAATTAAAGAATAATTTGCTTTAAAACATCATCGTTTTAAAAACTATACCTTTTTAAATTCAATTTCGCCAAAACATACATTTGTTAGTGTTTGCTCCATCATAAACTTCCCACGGGGCTGTGGCGGGTTGTGCATGACTCAATTTATTCCTATGGGTTATAAGCGTATTTATTTTTCTGAAGTTTTCTCTAATGTTCTTTTTTCTCTAGATAATTTACCAGAAAATGAAATCGAAATACGGATGTGTTCTCTCCATCTATCTCCAGCACGTGATGTTAACTTGAGAAGGTTTACTCATTGACTATTAATATCAGGTGCAAATGGGTGCTAATGTAAAAGTTTTCAACAATCAACTTATAATTCAATTCATATAATTAACCAATTAATTGCAGATATAAATAATTCATATCATTAAAACCACTATCTTTTTTATTTTGAAAGCAGGGTGTCACAACCTGTGTTGGGGAACCGCCCGTGTACTAAGAAGCTGGACATGTTGTTTCTATATCATATTCTTTATTCTCATATACCAATAATTACATGGTATTTTTGCAATAAATTATACAAACATTTTTTTTTTTGTTCATGGCAAGGTGTTCATTAAAAAAATATATGGAAACACAATAAACAATGCACAAAGTGTCATTCGGTAGGACAAACTTTTGTATTAATAATTTGTATTAATTTGCACAAATTTATCAAATGCAGATTAATAGAGGACCATTTTAAAAATTATATTCAGTTTCACGAAGGTTAATTAACTTTAACTGATAGTTAACTTGCCTTTAACTTGTCAGTTAAACTTAACTTTTGTGCAACTGGACCCTGGTCGGTGATTTGCCCCCTGTGCCACGCCCATTTTATAGTTATAGAAGTTCGAGATTATTATACATGTTGGACAAAGCACACTGTTTGGTCATAATGACATACGGAATCATTATGTCAAGTATGATCTTTTACATGGCTTGTTATTACAAACAAATATTTGTAATTTTTGTTTATACTCTAGACCTTGACCTCGGTTTCTGAGCTGGGTACGTACCTGGCCCCGGGGCCATAAAACTTAGATTAACTCATACTTTATCTCACTTTTTCATTACAGATTTATATGTGTTCCTATTTTAAAAGTTAGAATAAAGCTTTGTTTATATGGCGAGAAATTTATTCATGAGTACACTCTAAAAACAATGTTTAGGTTTGGAACACTTTTTAAACGTGTTTAGGTCTAAACGTGTTTAGGATTGTGCTTATATCCTAAACGCGAAGTGTAATAAACATGTTCTACCCTAAACATGTTCAGACTGAGAACATGTTTAGCTATGCAAAAATACAGTATCTAAACACAAAATAACATGCTAAACACTTGCTAAACACATTCCTAAACGTCTAAACACAATCCTAAACGTCTATGCGTTTAGGTTTTGAACATAATAAGCTTAGTAACATTGTTGACATTAGTTTTACAGTCTTCATGTAGAATATTCCTGTCTTCTGTAAATGAAATTCGAATTGCAGAAAAAATTGCATGTCAGAATTGCCATACTTCAAACTGCTATAGTGTACCAGGTCCCGATAGTGACCATAGTGTACATCATACGCCGTATTGCAAGTATACACTGTCGAGGTCGATATCCAAAATTGATGGAACCATTAGAAGAGCCGTCTATGGGCTTCAACCCTTTCCTGTTGGAAATGAGCAGAGTTTAGGAGTATCCAGAAAATTTTAATCTGGAATTCCATTTCAACTTGAACAGGTCTGGACACATACATATTGAATTTTAAAAAATAGTGTAATTCATTGTCTCTGGTATTAGACGTGCCTTTAGTGTTAATTTAAACCAATGCATCACTCTTACTTTGCATTGGAACAAAATTCATTTAAATCTTGTGAAAGAGAACATCAGTTGCAATTGATGCCCCCCCCCCTTTTTTTAATTCAACATGTGACAGTGCCTGTTATGCGAAAACTAGCATATCAAAGACAAAAAAATTGTTGAAGTTGTACTTGCCGGATGATATTTAACCATGTATAGTTTACTTCTTATATGTGCATAAGTGATTTTTAATGGTTTTGTCTTTAACATGTATCGCGGAAATGTCAACCGTGTTGTTTCGGCAATTAGAATATAGAAATAGACTTGCAATGTAATTTGAGAAGAACCGCCTAAACCCGTGTAGTGATTTTGGGGGGTGGATTTTTAGTATTTCTGGTCGGGCTCGGAGTCCTCTGAGCCTGCACGTGATTTTCTCTCTCTCTTACCCGCGAAATCTAGGCAATCGGACGTGTTTTAGAAAGTGCAGCAGTGTAGTTATTGTATTTCTTAACCCCTTGTAAGTTGTTCTGTGTATTTGTGAATATATCTGTTTATAAGTGTTTTCCGGTGTTCTTTGTGTGTAGGAAATCACTTTACCCGCATTGTTCGATTTGAAACATCATGGATCCCATAGACACAGTTTGTAATGCAAGGGATATTCTTGCTAGATTTTGCAATGTTATTCTCCTATAATAGAAGAGAAAGCTACTATTTGAGACTCTTTAATGCTGTGGATTGAGTTTTAAATAGAAGGTTAGCAAATCATTTTGTAATTGAGACAAAGTCAAAACCTAAATACAAGGAGAACTAAACATGTTCAAAACCTAAACACAAAAGAGGTAAACGTGTTCAAAACCTAAACACAATAAGGGTTAACATGTTCAAAACCTAAACACAATAAGGGTTAACATGTTCAAAACCTAAACATAAGGGTTAAACATGTTCTACACCTAAACATAAAAAGAATTAAACATGTTCAAAACCTAAACACAATTAGTTAGACGTGCTCCAAACCTAAACACAAAAGAGATTTAAACATGTTCAAAACCTAAACACATTGGGTTGAACATGTTCAAAACCTAAACGTAAAAAGTGTCAAACATGTTTAAAACCTAAACACAGAAAGTGTTAAACATGTTTAGATTTAGAACGCGTTCAAAACTGTACACAAGAAATGTGTTTAACTTTGTGTTTAGGATCTAAACACCATTTTTAGAGTGTATATTTACTCATGAGCAAAATTGGTCCTGTGTGCAAAAGTAAATTTACAACGCATTCCCGTGTGATTTTAGGTACCGTGAGTAAATCACTGTGTAATCTATTATTATATTCATTTGTAATCATGACTTCCATAATTAGAATGGCTTCATTTAGGAGAAAGGGTATTCTTCCATTTGAATCAAGAATTGGAATAGGTATTTTACGTCGTTTGCAAACTTTTATGTCAAATGCAGTATTATTGAAAATTTATAACGCTGTTATATTATTGTTGCAGCTTGGTGCTCAGCCAAAAACAGGGTTTTTATTGACAGACTTTTTAAATTACAGAAAAGGGCAGCCAGAATTATATTAAATGTGAAAGTAACTCAGACTTCTACGGTTGATATTTTTATTCCCTATTCATGGTTAGTATATATATATATATATATATATATATATATATATATATCATTATTAGTGTTTTAGTTGTATATTGGCTGGGATCAATCTGTGTAATATATATATGTTTATTTGCGCAGTTGCAAATCTAGTTCTATTTTTTATATTAAGTGGTCCCAGCCAATTAATTTTGTAAAAAATTGAACTATGATATATTTTTTCTCTGTCGTCATTTGTTTCAATAAATGACATAATTACTCAACAATATTGTTATTTCATCATAATAATAGTCAGCTGTGACAAAAAAACGAGCTTCGGAATGCCAGAGGTCCTTCCAATATTATACATTGCTTATCTTCAAAATTGTTGAATATATATATATATATATATATATACAGAGAGAGAGAGAGAGAGAGAGAGAGCTACTGCTTGCTTTCAAGGTTCTTTAAAATATGACACCAGAATACATGAACGTTTTTAGTTTTGTCAGCCAAGTTAGTTCTAGAACAAGAAGTAGCGATATCATAGTGGCATTTGATATTTACCAAAAACATCGAACTGTATATTATAAACGGTCTTTTAAGGTATCCTCCATAATTTTATGGGATCAGTTTCCTGAGTCTGTCAGAAGCTGTAGTTGTATTACATCTTTTAAATCAGCATATTTGCAGCATTATAACTCAAATAAGTGATACATGGATACGTATGTTTATCCCCCCCCCCCCCCCCCCCCCCCCCCCCCCCAGTGATATCGTGTGTATATTTTATGTATACATTCTATTTTATGCTATCTATTTCTTTATTCTCTCAGTTATCTGTAAGTGAATATGTTTTATACAGGACCACAATGTGAACTAGTCACTTTATACTAATTGTGCTATCCTGTCTAAATAAAGAATTCATTATTAAGGTCTTCCGTTTCCAACGGAAGACCTTCTAGTGATTCTACTGTTTATTAAGGTCTTCCGTTTCCAACGGAAGACCTTATAGTGATTCTACTGTTTATTAAGGTCTTCCGTTACCAACGGAAGACCTTATAGTGATTCTACTGTTTATTATTATTAAGGTCTGATTCTACTGTTTATTAAGGTCTTCCGTCTCCTGCGGAAGACCTTACTATTATTGTTCGCGTTCTTCTTCTTCATTATTATTAAGGTCTTCCGTCTCCTGCGGAAGACCTTACTATTATTGTTCGCGTTCTTCTTCTTCATTATTATTATTATTATTTTCCTTGGTAGTACACGCGTTTTTCTCAGCCATTTCTCGATCGATTTTCACGAAATTTTCAGGAAAGGTGTCTTTTGGTGACGAGACTTTGCTTGCAAAATTTCGTGCTTGACGTCACTTCCGGTCAGGAGTTATCTCTCTTTTAGTGACTTTTTGAAGGGCCTTGTTGTCCACGCATCTCCTCCGTTAGTTTTGAAGCTAGAGTCTTGAAATTTCTACACAAGATAGAGTAAACATTTTAGAAGATTTGTGGGGGATTCGATTTTACCGGAGGCGATTTGCCTAAACGCTCGCCTGGACCTGAAAAAATGGATGCCAAAATTTTTCGCCGATTTCGGCGATTTTTGACCTTTGATCTCCAATATCTTTTTTCTTGCAAATATTTTGTTAAGACATGTAGAACAAAAGTTGTGCACATTTAAGAGATCTTTTCGAAAATATCATAATTTAGGGGCTAGCCCCTTAAATTAGGGATCTAGAAGGGCTCAAAGTCTAGATCAAATATCTCAAAAATCGTTAATATTTTGGTATAAGTCAAAGAACAAAAACTGTTCATCTCAACAATCCAAATCTATTCATATAAAAATTTAGGTCATATGTTACGTAATAAGGGATTTTAAGGGCCAAAACCATAAATTTTTTACCCCTTGTATCTCGAAAACGACAAATATTTTGAAAAGCAATAAAGAACAAAAGTTGTTCAGAATAATGATCTGAACAATATGCATATTTCGTTTTTACCCTATGTGGCCCCGTTAGGGAGCTACAGTTTGGCCCCTAAAAATTACTTCTAGAAATAACTCGAGAACGGTAAAGAATTTCTAAATACTTGTTGAACAAAAAATGTTTGAAATGTCATGACCTTTCTTACGATATCAAGCAAAAGGGGCTGACCCTTTAAATTAGGGGCCCAGAAGGGTCCAAAAGTTTATGAGAATATCTCAGAAACTATTAATATTTTGTAATAAGTCATTGAAGCGGAAATGTTCATCTAAACGAGCTTGTTCTTATCAAATCAAAAAGTAGGTCATATGTTACGTAATAAGGGATTTTAAGGGCCAAACTCATAAATAATTGACGCCTCATATCTTGAAAACGACAAATATTTTGAAAAGCATTATTGAACAAAAGTTCTTCAGAATGATAATCTAAACAATATGTACATTTCGTTTTTTCCCTATGTGGCCCCGTTAGGGAGCTACAGTTTGGCCCCTAAATATTTCTTGTAGAGATAACTCGAGAACGGTAAAGAATTTCTAAATACTTGTTGAGCAAAAAATGTTTAAAATGACAAGGCCTTTCTTACGATATCAAGCAAAACGGGCTGGCCCTTTAGATTAGGGGTTCAGAAGGGTCCAAATGTTTTTGAGAATATCTCAGAAACTATTAATATTTTATAATAAGTTGTAGAAGCGGAAATGTTCATCTCAACGAGCTTGATCTTATCAAATCAAAAAGTAGGCCATATGTTACGTAATTAGAGATTTTAAGGGCCAAAATCGTAAATATTTGACGCCTCATATCTTGAAAACGACATATTTTTTGAAAAGCATTATTGAACAAAAGTTGTTCAATGTGTCATAACCTATCGATCAATATCAAAAAATGGGTCTGTGGGCCTCATGGCTCGCCTGTAGAGTCGATTTTTGTCGATATCAGTCGATTTCAAAAACTTGTAACTGGTAAATATTTTGTAAGGACATATTGAACAAAAGTTGTTCAGTTTATCGAGATCGATCGATTGATATCAAGAAATAGGCCTATGGTCCTAATGGCTCGCCTGTAGAGTCGATTTTTTGTCGATATCGGTTGATCTCAATAACTTTTTACAGGTAAATATTTTGTAAAGACATATAGAACTAAAGTTGTTGAGTCTATAGAGGGCTAACAAATGACATCAAGAAATAGGCCCGCGGGCCTTATGGCTCGCCTGGAGAGTCGAATTTCAAACGAATTTCACCGCAACTTTGCTTCAGAAGCTTATGATATGAAAAATTGATTATATCTAAAGTGTCTTAAAGTCGGAAACTAAATTGGGACTCATTTGTCTTTTTTTTTTTTTTTTTTTTTAACTCCGAGTGCATCAACAAATCGGACGGAAGACCTACTCGTTGCTCGCAACGAGATCGTGTCTAGTTATTATTATTATTATTTTCCTTGGTAGTACACGCGTTTTTCTCAGCCATTTCTCGATCGATTTTCACGAAATTTTCAGGAAAGATGTCTTTTGGTGACGAGACTTTGCTTGCAAAATTTCGTGCTTCACGTCACTTCCGGTCAGGAGTTATCTCTCTTTTAGTGACTTTTTGAAGGGCCTTGTTGTCCACGCATCTCCTCCGTTAGTTTTGAAGCTAGAGTCTTGAAATTTCTACACAAGATAGAGTAAACATTTTAGAAGATTTGTGGGGGATTCGATTTTACCGGAGGCGATTTGCCTAAACGCTCGCCTGGACCTGAAAAAATGGATGCCAAAATTGTTCGCCGATTTCAGCGATTTTTGACCTTTGATCTCCAATATCTTTTTTCTTGCAAATATTTTGTTAAGACATGTAGAACAAAAGTTGTGCACATTTACGAGATCTTTTCGAAAATATCAAGATTTAGGGGCTAGCCCCTTCAATTAGGGATCTAGAAGGGCTCAAAGTTTAGATCAAATATCTCAAAAATCGTTAATATTTTGGTATAAGTCAAAGAACAAAAAATGTGCACATTTACAAGATCTTTTCGAAAATATCAAGATTTAGGGGCTAGCCCCTTAAATTAGGGATCTAGAAGGGCTCAAAGTCTAGATCAAATATCTCAAAAATCGTTAATATTTTGGTATAAGTCAAAGAACAAAAAATGTTCATCTCAACTATCCAAATCTATTCAGATAAAAATTTAGGTCATATGTTACGTAATAAGGGATTTTAAGGGCCAAAACCATAAAATTTTTACCCCTTGTATCTCGAAAACGACAAATATTTTGAAAAGCAATAAAGAACAAAAGTTGTTCAGAATGATGATCTGAACAATATGCATATTTCGTTTTTACCCTATGTGGCCCCGTTAGGGAGCTACAGTTTGGCCCCTAAAAATTACTTCTAGAAATAACTCGAGAACGGTAAAGAATTTCTAAATACTTGTTGAACAAAATATGTTTGAAATGTCATGACCTTTCTTACGATATCAAGCAAAAGGGGCTGACCCTTTAAATTAGGGGCCCAGAAGGGTCCAAAGGTTTATGAGAATATCTCAGAAACTATTAATATTTTGTAATAAGTCATTGAAGCGGAAATGTTCATCTAAACGAGCTTGTTCTTATCAAATCAAAAAGTAGGTCATATGTTACGTAATAAGGGATTTTAAGGGCCAAAATCATAAATAATTGACGCCTCATATCTTGAAAACGACAAATATTTTGAAAAGCATTATTGAACAAAAGTTCTTCAGAATGATAATCTAAACAATACGTACATTTCGTTTTTTCCCTATGTGGCCCCGTTAGGGAGCTACAGTTTGGCCCCTAAATATTTCTTGTAGAGATAACTCGAGAACGGTAAAGAATTTCTAAATACTTGTTGAGCAAAAAATGTTTAAAATGACAAGGCCTTTCTTACGATATCAAGCAAAACGGGCTGGCCCTTTAAATTAGGGGTTCAGAAGGGTCCAAATGTTTTTGAGAATATCTCAGAAACTATTAATATTTTATAATAAGTTGTAGAAGCGGAAATGTTCATCTCAACGAGCTTGATCTTATCAAATCAAAAAGTAGGTCATATATTACGTAATTAGAGATTTTAAGGGCCAAAATCGTAAATATTTGACGCCTCATATCTTTAAAACGACATATTTTTTGAAAAGCATTATTGAACAAAAGTTGTTCAATGTGTCATAACCTATCGATCAATATCAAAAAATGGGTCTGTGGGCCTCATGGCTCGCCTGTAGAGTCGATTTTTGTCGATATCAGTCGATTTCAAAAACTTGTAACTGGTAAATATTTTGTAAGGACATATTGAACAAAAGTTGTTCAGTTTATCGAGATCTATCGATTGATATCAAGAAATAGGCCTATGGTCCTAATGGCTCGCCTGTAGAGTCGATTTTTTGTTGATATCGGTCGATCTCAATAACTTTTTACAGGTAAATATTTTGTAAAGACATATAGAACTAAAGTTGTTGAGTCTATAGAGGGCTAACAAATAACATCAAGAAATAGGCCCGAGGGCCTTATGGCTCGCCTGGAGAGTCGAATTTCAAACGAATTTCACCGCAAGTTTGCTTCAGAATCTTATGATATGAAAAATTGATTATATCTAAAGTGTCTTAAAGTCGGAAACTAAATTGGGACTCATTTGTCTTTTTTTTTTTTTTTTTAACTCCGAGTGCATCAACAAATCGGACGGAAGACCTACTCGTTGCTCGCAACGAGATCGTGTCTAGTTATTATTATTATTATTTTCCTTGGTAGTACACGCGTTTTTCTCAGCCATTTCTCGATCGATTTTCACGAAATTTTCAGGAAAGATGTCTTTTGGTGACGAGACTTTGCTTGCAAAATTTCGTGCTTCACGTCACTTCCGGTCAGGAGTTATCTCTCTTTTAGTGACTTTTTGAAGGGCCTTGTTGTCCACGCATCTCCTCCGTTAGTTTTGAAGCTAGAGTCTTGAAATTTCTACACAAGATAGAGTAATCATTTTAGAAGATTTGTGGGGGATTCGATTTTACCGGAGGCGATTTGCCTAAACGCTCGCCTGGACCTGAAAAAATGGATGCCAAAATTGTTCGCCGATTTCAGCGATTTTTGACCTTTGATCTCCAATATCTTTTTTCTTGCAAATATTTTGTTAAGACATGTAGAACAAAAGTTGTGCACATTTACGAGATCTTTTCGAAAATATCAAGATTTAGGGGCTAGCCCCTTCAATTAGGGATCTAGAAGGGCTCAAAGTTTAGATCAAATATCTCAAAAATCGTTAATATTTTGGTATAAGTCAAAGAACAAAAAATGTGCACATTTACAAGATCTTTTCGAAAATATCAAGATTTAGGGGCTAGCCCCTTAAATTAGGGATCTAGAAGGGCTCAAAGTCTAGATCAAATATCTCAAAAATCGTTAATATTTTGGTATAAGTCAAAGAACAAAAAATGTTCATCTCAACTATCCAAATCTATTCAGATAAAAATTTAGGTCATATGTTACGTAATAAGGGATTTTAAGGGCCAAAACCATAAAAATTTTACCCCTTGTATCTCGAAAACGACAAATATTTTGAAAAGCAATAAAGAACAAAAGTTGTTCAGAATGATGATCTGAACAATATGCATATTTCGTTTTTACCCTATGTGGCCCCGTTAGGGAGCTACAGTTTGGCCCCTAAAAATTACTTCTAGAAATAACTCGAGAACGGTAAAGAATTTCTAAATACTTGTTGAACAAAATATGTTTGAAATGTCATGACCTTTCTTACGATATCAAGCAAAAGGGGCTGACCCTTTAAATTAGGGGCCCAGAAGGGTCCAAAGGTTTATGAGAATATCTCAGAAACTATTAATATTTTGTAATAAGTCATTGAAGCGGAAATGTTCATCTAAACGAGCTTGTTCTTATCAAATCAAAAAGTAGGTCATATGTTACGTAATAAGGGATTTTAAGGGCCAAAATCATAAATAATTGACGCCTCATATCTTGAAAACGACAAATATTTTGAAAAGCATTATTGAACAAAAGTTCTTCAGAATGATAATCTAAACAATACGTACATTTCGTTTTTTCCCTATGTGGCCCCGTTAGGGAGCTACAGTTTGGCCCCTAAATATTTCTTGTAGAGATAACTCGAGAACGGTAAAGAATTTCTAAATACTTGTTGAGCAAAAAATGTTTAAAATGACAAGGCCTTTCTTACGATATCAAGCAAAACGGGCTGGCCCTTTAAATTAGGGGTTCAGAAGGGTCCAAATGTTTTTGAGAATATCTCAGAAACTATTAATATTTTATAATAAGTTGTAGAAGCGGAAATGTTCATCTCAACGAGCTTGATCTTATCAAATCAAAAAGTAGGTCATATATTACGTAATTAGAGATTTTAAGGGCCAAAATCGTAAATATTTGACGCCTCATATCTTTAAAACGACATATTTTTTGAAAAGCATTATTGAACAAAAGTTGTTCAATGTGTCATAACCTATCGATCAATATCAAAAAATGGGTCTGTGGGCCTCATGGCTCGCCTGTAGAGTCGATTTTTGTCGATATCAGTCGATTTCAAAAACTTGTAACTGGTAAATATTTTGTAAGGACATATTGAACAAAAGTTGTTCAGTTTATCGAGATCTATCGATTGATATCAAGAAATAGGCCTATGGTCCTAATGGCTCGCCTGTAGAGTCGATTTTTTGTTGATATCGGTCGATCTCAATAACTTTTTACAGGTAAATATTTTGTAAAGACATATAGAACTAAAGTTGTTGAGTCTATAGAGGGCTAACAAATAACATCAAGAAATAGGCCCGAGGGCCTTATGGCTCGCCTGGAGAGTCGAATTTCAAACGAATTTCACCGCAAGTTTGCTTCAGAATCTTATGATATGAAAAATTGATTATATCTAAAGTGTCTTAAAGTCGGAAACTAAATTGGGACTCATTTGTCTTTTTTTTTTTTTTTTTTAACTCCGAGTGCATCAACAAATCGGACGGAAGACCTACTCGTTGCTCGCAACGAGATCGTGTCTAGTTAAGGTCTTCCGTTTCCAACGGAAGACCTTCTAGTGATTCTACTGTTTATTATTATTATTTTTATGTTCCCCAAACAAAGTTTGGGAACATATTGTTTTTACTCTGTTTCTTATTATTATTATTATTATGTTCCCCAAACAAAGTTTGGGAACATATTGTTTTTACTCTGTTTCTTCTTATTATTATTATTATTATTATTATTCTTTTTCTCCGGTACTTTTTTGTCCGGTAGTGTTCTCAGAAACTACAAAAGGGATCGATATGAAACTTTCCAGGATGATAGTATAGCGTTTGTAGATGTGCATAGTGATAGTCATTTTGTTTGCACGTGCATGCACGCGCGGGCACATGCATTGCAATTTTGGTACAAAAAATGGAAAATCAGAATATTGAAGGAAGCGATATAAAACCTAAATAGGATGATAGTATATCATTTGTACATATGAAAAATAATAGTTATTTTGCCAGCACGCGCACGCATGCGCGTGCACGCGCATTACAAAATTTGTACGCTAACTTTGGAATCAGTCTAACTTTTTTGTTGTTCATTGAAATGGCTTGAAATTCATATCATAGGTAGATATTGAGACCCTTAACTGATTTACATGGTCAAAATTACCAATTTGCACGCGCATGCACGTGCGCTTCATTTTGATTGGATAATGCTAAAACGTTTGTAACTATCTTATTTATGAAGCGAATGAGATGATATTCACAGCATATGCAGACAATATGTGTATCTATATGTTGGTGTAACAAAAAATGCCAACGCACACGCGCATGCGCGTGCAACGTTTTTTAAATGTTCAATTTTTAAAGGACGATAACGTTTTTGTTTTTCATCAAATTCTATTCATATTAGGGGTTTAGATGTATCTTGGTACTCCTTACAAATTGCTGTGGTTAGAATTACTGCTCAGCACGTGCATGCACGTGTGCTGATTTCTGATTGGACGATTTTAAAATCGCTATAACTTCCTTATATTTGGTGGAAACGTTATGAAATTCACACTGTGGGTATATGATACAAATGCCTGTTGAACGACATCAACAAAAATTTGGAATCATACACGCGTGCGCGTGTATGCACGTGCAACACTTTCTTTCATTTCTTGGTACTGAAATGACCATATTGAACGTACTACATGTAATTAAAGGCTAAAATAAAATGATTTTTTCCTATAGATTCACAAGGACATCACTTTTTAATTGGGGGAGGTTTGGGGAACATCTGTAACGGTCCCCGTTACAATTAGAACTAGTTATTATGTTCCCCAAACAAAGTTTGGGAACATATTGTTTTTACTCTGTTTCTTATTATTATTATTATTATTATTATTATTATTATTCTTTTTCTCCGGTACTTTTTTGTCCGGTAGTGTTCTCAGAAACTACAAAAGGGATCGATATGAAACTTTCCAGGATGATAGTATAGCGTTTGTAGATGTGCATAGTGATAGTCATTTTGTTTGCACGTGCATGCACGCGCGCGCACGTGCATTGCAATTTTGGTACAAAAAATGGAAAATCAGAATATTGAAGGAAGCGATATAAAACCTAAATAGGATGATAGTATATCATTTGTACATATGAAAAATAATAGTTATTTTGCCAGCACGCGCACGCATGCGCGTGCACGCGCATTACAAAATTTGTACGCTAACTTTGGAATCAGTCTAACTTTTTTGTTGTTCATTGAAATGGCTTGAAATTCATATCATAGGTAGATATTGAGACCCTTAACTGATTTACATGGTCAAAATTACCAATTTGCACGCGCATGCACGTGCGCTTCATTTTGATTGGATAATGCTAAAACGTTTGTAACTATCTTATTTATGAAGCGAATGAGATGATATTCACAGCATATGTAGACAATATGTGTATCTATATGTTGGTGGAACAAAAAATGCCAACGCACACGCGCATGCGCGTGCAACGTTTTTTAAATGTTCAATTTTTAAAGGACGATAACGTTTTTGTTTTTCATCAAATTCTATTCATATTAGGGGTTTAGATGTATCTTGGTACTCCTTACAAATTGCTGTGGTTAGAATTACTGCTCAGCACGTGCATGCACGTGTGCTGATTTCTGATTGGACGATTTTAAAATCGCTATAACTTCCTTATATTTGGTGGAAACGTTATGAAATTCATACTGTGGGTATATGATACAAATGCCTGTTGAACGACATCAACAAAAATTCGGAATCATACACGCGTGCGCGTGTATGCACGTGCAACGCTTTCTTTCATTTCTTGGTACTGAAATGACCATATTGAACGTACTACATGTAATTAAAGGCTAAAATAAAATGATTTTTTGCTATAGATTCACAAGGACATCACTTTTTAATTGGGGGAGGTTTGGGGAACATCTGTAACGGTCCCCGTTACAATTAGAACTAGTTATTTTTATTATTATTATTATTCTTTTTCTCCGGTACTTTTTTGTCCGGTAGTGTTCTCAGAAACTATAAAAGGGATCGATATGAAACTTTCCAGGATGATAGTATAGCGTTTGTAGATGTGCATAGTGATAGTCATTTTGTTTGCACGTGCATGCACGCGCGCGCACTGCAATTTTGGTACAAAAAATGGAAAATCAGAATATTAAAGGGATCGATATGAAACCTAAATATGATGGTAGTATATCATTTGTAGATATCAAAAATGATATTTATTTTGTCTGCACGCGCACGCATGCGCGTACACGTGCATTACAAAATTTGTACTCTAACTTTGGAATCAGTCTAACTTTTTTGTTCTTCATTGAAATGGCTTGATATTCATATCATAAGTAGATATTGAGACCCTTAACTGATTTGCATGGTCAAAATTACCAATTTGCACGCGCATGCACGTGAGCTTCATTTTGATTGGATAGTACTAAAACGTCTGTAACTATCTTATTTATGAAGCGAATGAGATGATATTCACAGCATACGTAGATAATATGTGTATCTATATTTTGGTGTAACAAAAAATGCCAACGCACACGCGCATGCGCGTGCAAAGTTTTTCAAATGTTCAATATTTAAAGAACGATAACGTTTTTGTTTTTCATCAAATTCTATTGATATTAGGGATTTAGATGTGTCTTGGTACTCCTTACAAATTGCTGTGGTTAGAATTACTGCTCAGCACGTGTATGCACGTGTGCTGAATTCTGATTGGACGATTTTAAAATCGCTATAACTTCCTTATATGTGGTGGAAAGGTTACGAAATTCATACTGTGGGTATATGATACAAATGCCTGTTGAACGACATAAACAAAAATTCGGAATCGTACACGCATGCGCGTGTATGCGCGTGCAACGCTTTCTTTCATTTTTTGGTACTGAAATTACCATTTTGAACGTACTACTTGTAATTAAAGGCTAAAATAAAATGATTTTTTGCTATAGATTCACAAGGACATCACTTTTTAATTGGGGGATGTTTGGGGAACATATGTAACGGTCCCCGTTACAATTAGAACTAGTTTTTTTTCCCTTTCGTCTCCGAGACCGTTGGATGGATTTTCCTGAAACTTTCACAGGTTATAGGGAACGATGGTACCTCAAGGCACTTTTTTCATTTTTTCAAAATTCACTTCCGTTCGTCAGATACGTCCGATTTTCCGGTTTTTGAAAGAAACTTTGTCCGGAGGTAAACTTGAAAACCACTAAAGATAATCGAATGAAACTTTCAGGGATGATAGATCTATTTTCTCTATGGTGCATGCACGTAATATTTTTTGTCGCCGTCACTTCCGGTCGTCACCGGAAGTGATCAAATAAATCATCAATTTCAAACTTTTTTCTTTTAAATTGAAACCTACTTTGGTTTACTATATCTCGTTCTAATTCTCAAAAAATGTTGACCCCACCGGAAGTTGAATCTCCAACTTCCGGTTATATCAAAGAAAGACTATTCATTCTCTCATTTTTCAGTGCCATAAATCTCGGTCATGAAACTAGTTAATGAGTTGAGTTTTAAATATGTTATAGTCACTATAAATGTCTAGAGTAACGTCAAATATTTTTGTAAAATTCACTTCCGGTCGGCAAATACGGCTTATGAGCTGTTTTCGTTGTCAATCGTTTTTCTCAGAAACAGTAAAAGATAGAGTCACCAAAATTTCAGAGTTAATAGATCTCACTTTGTAGGGGTGCAGTAGGGGATTAAGAATGTCGGCCGTCACTTCTGGTCGTCACCGGAAGTGATTAATAAATCATAAATTTCAAACTTTTTTCTTTCAAATTGAAACCTATATCGGTTTATTAGGTCTCGTTCTAATTCTCAAAAACTATTGACCCCACCGGAAGTTGAATCTCCAACTTCCGGTTATATGAAAAAAAAACTATTCATTCTCTCATTTTTCAGTGCCATAAATCTCGGTCATAAAACAAGTTAATGATTTGAATTTTACATATGTTATAGACATTATAAATGTCTAGAGTAAATTGAAATATTTTTGTAAAATTCACTTCCGGTCGTGAGATATGGAGTGGACATATTCAAACCTTGTTTTTTCAGTTTCTCAATAATGAATATAGATAGACGCTTGAAACTTGTAGAGTTGATCAACTAACATTAGTCCATTGTACACATACATTCAATTTTTTCGTCCGTCACTTCCGGTCTATACCGGAAGTATTTGAAAAATGTCGATTTTCCGATTTCTTCGAGTGATTTCTCAGAGATGGTGGATATATTTTCTTGAAATTTTCAGGAATAATGTCTTATGAAAGGACCTTCCTATAACTATTTTTGTTTTTACAAAATTCACTTCCGGTCGGAAAATATGGCCGATTTTCTGTTTCTCAAAAGGAATTTTGTCCAGCATTTTTCTTGGAAAAGGTAAAATATAGGTTCATCAATTATTCAGGAATTATAAATCTCCGTTTGCAGTCGTGCAGTAGAGGGTTGAACATGTCGACCGTCACTTCCTGTCGTCACCGGAAGTGATTGAAAGAATCGCAAATTTCAAACTTTTTCTTGTAAATTGAAACCTATACTAGTTTATTAAGTCTCTTTGAAAGTGTCAAAAGAATATTGACTCCGTTGGTAGTCAAAACAACTACTTCCGGTTTCTTGATAAAATACATTTTTACTTTTCATCTCTTTGTCACCATAAATCTCGCGTATATTTGAAGTCTTTCATATGATTTTCACATGTCATAATAAAAGTATCAACTTCTAGAGTTTGGATCATTTTGTTTTTCAAAATTGACTTCCGGTCGGTAGTAACCTACTACTTTTTCTTTCTTTAGTCTTCTTCTTTTTGTTGAGAACTCTTTCAGATAGAGACGTGAAATTTTCAGGGAATATAGACAGTAAGAGTCGCTGTCATTTATAGGAAAACGCATCATAAAAGTACTTCCGGTCATCACCGGAAGTTACGAGAAATGAGTAAAAAATTCGATAATACATTTCTCATTGATTGTTAAGGCACATTTTCTGATATATTTAAATGGTTTTCGTAGGAACAGAAAGCTCTTTACCGGAAGTGATCTAACGGAAGACCTACTCATTACTAGTAATGAGTTTCTAGTTATTATTATTTTTTTTTTTTCCCTTTCGTCTCCGAGACCGTTGGATGGATTTTCCTGAAACTTTCACAGGTTATAGGGAACGATGGTACTTCGAGGCATTTTTTTCATTTTTTCAAAATTCACTTCCGTTCGTCAGATACGTCCGATTTTCCGGTTTTTGAAAGAAACTTTGTCCGGGGGTAAACTTGAAAACCACTAAAGATAATCGAATGAAACTTTAAGGGATGATAGATCTATTTTCTCTATGGTGCATGCACGTAATATTTTTTGTCGCCGTCACTTCCGGTCGTCACCGGAAGTGATTAAATAAATCATCAATTTCAAACTTTTTTCTTTCAAATTGAAACCTATTTCGGTTTACTAGGTCTCGTTCTAATTCTCAAACAATGTTGATTCCACCGGAAGTTGAATCTCCAACTTCCGGTTATATCAAAGAAAGCTTATTCATTCTCTCATTTTTCAGTGCCATAAATCTCGGTCATGAAACTAGTTAATGAGTTGAGTTTTACATATATTATAGTCACTATAAATGTCTAGGGTAACGTCAAATTTTTTTTGTAAAATTCACTTCCGGTCGGCAAACACGGCTTATTAGCTGTTTTCGTCGTCCAGCGTTTTTCTCAGAAACGGTAAAAGATAGAGTCATCAAATTTTTAGAGTTAATAGATCTCACTTTGTAGACGTGCAGTAGGGGGTTAAGAATTTCGACCGTCACTTCCGGTCGTCACCGGAAGTGATTAATGAATCATAAATTTCAAACTTTTTTCTTTCAAATTGAAACTTATATCAGTTTATTAGGTCTCGTTCTAATTCTAAAAAAAATTTGACCCCACCGGGAGTTGAATCTCCAACTTCCGGTTCTATCAAAGAAAGACTATTCATTCTC
Source organism: Ostrea edulis (assembly GCF_947568905.1). Lineage (NCBI taxonomy): Eukaryota > Metazoa > Mollusca > Bivalvia > Ostreida > Ostreidae > Ostrea > Ostrea edulis. Next base: position 32,798,175 of record NC_079172.1, on the reverse strand, counting down.
TCATTTTTCAGTGACATAAATCTCGGTCATAAAACAAGTTAATGATTTGAATTTTACATATGTTATAGACACTATAAATGTCTAGAGTATATTTCAAATATTTTTTGTAAAATTCACTTCCGGTCGTGAGATATGGGGTGGACATATTCAAACCTTGTTTTTTCAGTTTCTCAATAATGAATATAGATAGACGCTTGAAACTTGTAGAGTTGATTTCAGAGTTAATAGATCTCACTTTGAAGGCGTGCAGTAGGGGGTTAAGAATGTCGGCCGTCACTTCCGGTCGTCACCGGAAGTGATTAAATGAATCATAAATTTCAAACTCTTTTTTTTCAAATTGAAACCTATATCGGTTTGGTAGAACTCGTTTTTATTCTCAAAAAATGTTGACCCCATCGGAAGTTGAATCTCCAACTTCCGGTTATATCAAAGAAAGGCTATTCATTCTCTCATTTTTCAGTGCCATAAATCTCGGTCATAAAACAAGTTAATGATTTGAATTTTACATATGTTATAGACACTATAAATGTCTAGAGTAAACTTAAATATTTTTGTAAAATTCACTTCCGGTCGTGAGATATGGGGTGGACATATTCAAACCTTGTTTTTTCAGTTTCTCAATAATGAATATAGATAGACGCTTGAAACTTGTAGAGTTGATCAACTAACATTAGTCCAGTGTACACATACATTCAATTTTTTTGTCCGTCACTTCCGGTCTATACCGGAAGTATTTGAAATAATGTCGATTTTCCGATTTCTTCGAGTGATTTCTCAGAGATGGCTGGATATATTTTCTTGAAATTTTCAGGAATAATGTCTTATGAAATGACCTTGCTATAATTATTTATGTTTTTACAAAATTCACTTCCGGTCGGAAAATATGGTCGATTTTCTGTTTCTCAAAAGGAATTTTGTCCAGCATTTTTTTTGGAAAAGGTAAAATATAGGTTCATCAAATATTCAGGGATGATTAATCTCTGTTTGTAAGCGTGCAGTAGGGGGTTGAACATGTCGACCGTCACTTCCTGTCGTCACCGGAAGTGATGGAAAGAATCGCAAATTTCAAACTTTTTCCTTTAAATTGAAACCTATACTAGTTTATTAACTCTCTTTCAAAGTGTCAAAAGAATATTGAGTCTGTCGGTAGTCAAAACGACTACTTCCGGTTTCTTGATAAAATACCTTATTACTTTTCGTCTCTTTGTCCCCATAAATCTCGCTTATATTTGAAGTCTTTCATATGATTTTCACATGTCTTAATAAAAGTATCAACTTCTAAAGTTTTGATAATTTCGTTTTTCAAAATTGACTTCCGGTCGGTAGTAACCTACTACTTTTTCTTTCTTTAGTCTACTTCTTTTTGTTGAGAACTTTTTCAGATAGAGACGTGAAATTTTCAGGGAATATAGACAGTAAAGAGTCGCTGTCATTTATAGGCAAATGCATCTGAATAGTACTTCCGGTCGTCACAGGAAGTTACGAGAAAGGAGTAAAAAATTCGATAATACATCTCTCATTCATTGTTAAGGCACATTTTCTGATACATTTAAATGGTTTTCGCAGGAATAGAAAGCTCTTTACCGGAAGTGGTCTAACGGAAGACCTACTCATTACTAGTAATGAGTGTCTAGTTATCATTATTATTATCAATTACAGTAGGATGCTCCAATGATCGTGAAATTCGAAAACCACGATCAAGCGTCTGGTTTGAGAATGATGTTCTTAAAAAGTTTAATGATGAACAATGTTGGAGAATTTTAGAATGAAGAAAGAGACTTATCTTTTTTAACTGTAGAGGGCTGAGTGAAAAGCTACCTCCATCAAGAAACACTGCTGAGGAACCTCTTACCGTACAGAAGAAAGTGGTCATTGCTAGATACTGGCTTGCATCTTCTTTGCTGTTGCTCACAAGAGTAAACAGATTTGCACCTACCCCTGACTAGGTGTAAATATGCTTACAGGGGTATTTTTTGCATACATGCAAGTGTGTTCATACAGCGAGGTATGCTTACAGAAGTATATTTACATATATGCAAATTAAAGCTCGCTGTATAAACAGGGCTTCACTAGTAGATCAAAAGTGAGCACGTTTAAATTTTGTAGCCCCGGGGTCTGCAGGTTATAAAACGTCCATCGTACTCTTACTCAAACTCAGCCATGTTTATATTGAGTACAACTCCGGGCAAACTCCAAAGCATACTCGAAAAATCTTGAGCATGTACTCCATTTGAGTATGGGTTTGATTTCATAAAAGTTTTATAACCTTCACTTTTGAGTATGAGTACGATTTAGAGCACGGAGTTCGAGTCCGGGTATGAAAACGTGCTCAAAAAAGTTTTATAACCTCCATACCTGATAATAAGCAACATATACGTTGTGCTATCTGTCCATTAAAGTTGTGACAATGACAAATATTTCTGAATTCGATTCTTTATATCATTATACACATGTATATACATGTATATGTATTAGCGACTTTGATCATAGCCAAATGACATAGCGTAACTAGTTCTTATTCACTTCTAGTGCAAAGTGCGAGCTTTTTATGTGTTATAAAGTTTGACGAGATAGCAGTGACTCCATAGATTTTACATCCCAACTTCAACTTTTGGCAGTTTTTGAAAAGTTGAAAATATTGATCCAGTAGGTTACCTGAGTTCATTGTTCTGATGAATCACATTTGTTTGTTTAATTGATATCCCCCGCACGTCCATATGTGGAAAATTTGAGGAAAGTGCTATGACACGCATGAGTACTGGAGCGAAAATCGTCACGTCAGCTACATTTAGATTTCACCTGAATCAGTCACTGCTAAATAAGCTTTTTGGCTGGCGGATGCAAGTGTTTTACAAGGTGTGAACGGAATTTTCTCCAGAAGTTCAATGAGGCTGCGTTTTTGCCATCTTACAAATATCACAGGAATTTTATTCAAGCCTGTATATGATAACCCCCTCCTCCCAGCACCGATGATTTCCGGTCATGACGTGAACAGACTGACTTCTAAAACATTTCATTTTCAAGTTTCATCATAAACGCATGTACATCGAGTACAATTCGGTTTTGAGACAATAGTGCTAGAAGTTTTGGTTATGCTTTAATTTTAACTCCGTTGATATGCATGATGTAACCGCTATTGTAATGAAAGAAAGCAAAAGTGAGCAAGCTCACATACCCCACGCTCCAACAATGCTTAACATCATGAATGGTAATGCTATGCATTACTGCATGAACAGGACAGACGGGCTCGAAATTCTAAGTTCAAAGGGGCATAACTCCCAGGAAAAAAATTGAATCAGAATTTCCTGGGAATGTGCTCACATACACCATGTGTCTTTATTAACTACAAAGTTTCACGAATTTCTGCGAAGCGGTCTCAGAGGAGTTGCGCTGACAAGAACGTAGCTGCAATAATGTAGCCCTCTCTGATTTTTTTTTTTTTTAGGGAGAGGGCTACAACTCCTTAGGATCTCCGTAGTGGTGCAAATGCGGGAGTGATTCACTCCCGCAACATTTGCGCTCATTCTAAACATTTCCTGACTTTCTTTACGTAAATAAAATGATATTCTGTTTCTTAGTCAATATATAAATTTACAACCTGCAACTTAAGATTTGTGAGGCTCTATTCTACCATTTTCAACAATTTCGATAAATTCCAATTTCTCGATTCATATTTGTGCGCCATGTTTGATGTACTGAAGTTTCAACTTCCGATTGTCAAGTAATTTGCATATATGCCATATAAGGTAGTATTTACATCAATGGACAAGTATGGAGGCGAAAGCTATTTCGTCGGTATTGAAAAGATTTGAATTTAATATCAAGTTAAAAACCGAACAGCAGAGTGTAAATTCTTTCTGCAACAATATGATTTTCCTTTCTTTGTCGAAGTGGCTCGAGTAACTACATTTTCGCGCTGATTGTCAATGTTTAGGTTTTTCATTAGATCCACCTACGAGATCTCGCGATAACAAGCATGGCGGAGCAGACGAAGAATTTTGCATACTGTACAGCATATTTAATGAAAAACACCTTTATTAGACATGCCCGAGTACAAAGTTGGTACTCCTTTTGGTGTAAACAACATTTGGGACTAATACACAGAGTTTATTATCGGTTATTCATAAAATTATTTTGCACCATTACGGAGATCCTATGGAATTGTAGCCCTATCCCGAAAACGTCAGAATAAAGAAAAATTGGATAGGGCTACATTATTGCAGCTAACAAGAACGGGACTGACGGACGGGTCAAAAACATTATACTCTCCGCAACTTTGTTGCGTGGGGTATAATAACGACCACTATTGTAATATTTAAATTAACGACCTATATTGTAATACTTACAGTAACGACCACTATTGTAATACTTACAGTAACGACCACTATTGTAATACTTACAGTAACGATCACTATTGTAATATTTACAGTAACGACCACTATTGTAATACTTACAGTAACGACCACATTGTAATATTTACAGTAACGGCCTCTATTGTAATATTTAAATTAACGACCTATATTGTAGTACTTACGGTAACGACCACTATTGTAATATTTACACTAACGACTTCTATTGTAATACTTACAGTAACGACCACATTGTAATACTTACACTAACGACCACATTGTAATACTTACACTAACGACCACATTGTAATATTCAAGGTAACGACCACTATTGTAATATTTACAGTAACGACCACTATTGTAATACTTACACTAACGACTTCTATTGTAATATTTACAGTAGCGACCATTATTACAACAGCAGTTTTGGAGTTCGAGCTCTATGTAATAACCATTCCCGATGGGATCCGGGTTAGAATAGGTCCTCAGTACCCCTTGCTTGTCGTAAGAGGCGACTAAATGGGGCGGTCCTTTGGATGAGACCGCAAAAACCGAGGTCCCGTGTCACAGCAGGTGTGGCACGATAAAGATCACTCCCGCTCAAAGGCCATAAGCGCCGAGCATAGGCCCAAATTTTGCAGCCCTTCACCGGCAATGGTGACGTCTCCATATGAGTGAAATATTCTCGAGAGGGACGTTAAACAATATTCAATCAATCAATCAATTGACTATTGTCAATATTTACAAAGGAAATACAAAGAGACCGCTATTGTAATGAATTGTCCTAACGAGACCAATGTCCCCGCGGGGATTATTCATAGAGGAGCATATCTGAACTGTTGTATACAGCTGAAGACGAGAAAGAGATGAATTTCAATACTATTCGTGTTTTATTTGAATACAAGTTGTAGGATACACTAAAGAGTGTACAGATCTTCAGGAAAATTCACGCACTGGTCTCTCATAAGAATGGACGGACAACGTGCAAATGGACACAATGATTTCATTCCTCTCCTAAACAAAAGCAGTAGTCTCTGAGAGAATATATCATTTCAATATTTAAAACAAAATGACTGAGCTCATAATGTTGAGGGAAAAAAACCCTGTAAAATAACGAAAAATTGTTCAATCGTGATGAAAATATCAGGTGCACAATTCTATATGGTGAAAAAAGAGTGTATAATTTTTCAGAAAAATCCACGCACCAGTCTCGCAGACCATGTCCAAGCATAAACATGTCACACAGACAAACGGACACAATGATTCCATAATATGCCCTCTCCTGAACTGCCGCTGTACATATAAAACAAGACGACAGAGAGACAGACGGACGGACATGTTGATTCCAGTATTCCTCCTTAAACTTCGTTTGAGTGGGTGTATCTTCGTATTTACATTGAAATCGTGTATTGTATTTACAATGTATGAATGACACTGCACATGATGTTTTATACGTTATACATGTCATATTTTTATTTACTGGGTGGGTGTAAATACAGGTTAGTCTGACACGATCTAAATGTTAATTCTGCGAGAGGTCAAGATCATAGGAAAGGTCAAGGTGAAACAAATCGGGTATAGTTATCATGTTCTCACCAAGATATACATGTATATGTGTGTAAAGGTTCTCTCTCCCTTTTTTTGCAGAAATGAGAAAATGACAGGTGGCAGAGTAAATATAATTATGGAGGACGATTCAAGGCAGCGCATGACTCCACACTTTGTGTACTTTCACATATGAATCAGACCTGAATAAAAAATTAAGGTAGTACTCTACATCGTCATAATGGTTGACTTCCTTTAAAAACATGGATGAAAAAATCAATATCAGCAATATTTGACTTTTCCTTTTCTATTTAAATACCTAGCCGAGTAGCTCAGCAGGTTAGAATACCGAATGCTGAACTGTAGGTCGCAGGTTCGAGTCCAGCAGGGGTTTTAAAAATTTTTCAGATTACCTTCTACTAAAACTGTATTTTTTGACAAAATAAAGTAAATTTGAAATTTTTCAACTTCAAAATATTGTTGTACATATCCTCCACTTTTCATCTACATCAAATTTCTTTGGTGTAGCATACCTCCTTAAGAAGATATTGCACGTATCTTTGGATCTATCACTGCTATATGTTAGCGTAATGTATTTTTCGACAATGGATAATTCAGATGTTGTTTCCATGGAAACTAAGACCTCACCTCTCCGAGTAAGATATTTTAATAAAAATACAATGTAATAAATTACTATCGTTTCAGTATCATCAAAAGTAAAAGTTCTTGAAACCCTTGTATGTTTTTTTTTCTAAATCATTATCTTGGAGATTAATTTGTCTCGTGATAAATGGAAAAAAGTAATTCAAATTGTTTCAAATTACGTTTTCAAATTGAAAAATCTCTTTATTTTTGATTGTCGTAAAATGTAACTTTGTACATATATAATTATGTTTGTTTGTTCCTGTTCATATCTAATTATATAATGTTCTAGTTGTCAATTACTTATAACTCTCCATTACCTTGGAGGAAATAAAGAATATCTTATCTTATCTTATCTTATATATATGAACTTTCTCACCTCTTGGAAATCTGTGTATTTTGATGTGCAATAAAACCTTGAGATTTCGTTGCATTACATGTGTCATTCAGGCAGTTTTGATTCATCTCATTCCCTCGCCCTAGTGGTTTGAATAATCTATTCTCGTCTTTTCAAACTGACATATCTACGTCATTAGCACATTCGTCAATTAGGGCGACCACCGTTACGTGCCCTAGTTTTAAAATAATATTATCATACCTTTATCGTTACTCCAATACTTCTGACGTAACAAGCAGATAATTAATACTTATCAGCAGCGGATTTACGATCAGAAATACTTAGATCGCAGATATGCATTAAATGTTTGAAGGGTGAAAAGCCCCACAATTTCTTTGAATTTAGTCTCAATAGTTTTAATCGGGAAAATCTACCAAACGAATTTGTATCTAGTTATATGATCTTTTATCTATTAGACTGTGAATTCGCGCTGAATTATGAAAATAGTTTCATTTGCGACGAACTGTTTATTCATATTATCCGGAGATACAAACATTGAGTCCGCGAGGTATCTTCGTTCGGAATTTTTCTCACGTGCAACAATATCTCGTGATTATTGCGAAATTTTCAGGATCTACAGTAAATCACTGGGTGTAATTATATGTATAGTGCTCCCTCGATCTATACCCCCCCCCCCCCCCCCCCCCCCCCCCCGTTATAATGCCGCCCCCGCTTATTGCCTGAAAATCCTAAAGAACATATTTCTCCCCATGTTAACACCCCCGTTATAATGCCAACCCCACATAATGCCATATGTCACTGATTTTCACATACAAATGGTTGACTGTTATTAGGTTTTACCCTTGATAATAATGTCTATAATCTCGATCTGTATATATGTTATAGACAGTACCACAATGTAAACTAGTTTATATAACTAATTGTGCAATCCTGTATAAATAAAGGATATCATTATAATAATCCCACCTGTACTAAGAGAGCTGTACGGTGAAGTGTGACAGTCTGGACAAGGTATTCGATCCGGTGGTCAGGTTAATTACAAATAATTGCTGAATTAAACTCAAGATTATCTAACTGTTTATACAGAATGGAGCTCAAATAAATTTACAGAATTGAATTCCATTTGACTGTTCAGTAAATCGTCTGTAACGGTGCATTTGTTATATTGCCACACCCGCTTTATTGCCAAATTTGGTCTTGAACAAATGTTGGCAATATATCGAGGGAGCACTGTACTTGCATCGGTGAATCCAGGATTGTTAGGCTGGGGGCTCTAGGGTTTTGAAACTTTTAGATTACTTTTATGATTTATTTTATCTAACTTTACACAGGCACCTGAAGTGTGGATGGCTTGTCTTTTGTATATTACCCCCCCCCCCCCCCCTCTAGAATGGAATTATTCTATACAGAACCAAATATTAAACCAAAACTTCTTATTTCCTCACTGATCACCCTCATAAGTCGTTCTGAATAGTCAGTTAATTCTACCTTCTGTAAGCTTTTGAGATCACCACTTGTGAGACACTAATGTCACAAGTGGTCATCTCTAAAGCTTACAGAAGGTAGAAACAGACTATTCAGAACGACTTATGAGGGTGATCGGTGAGGAAATAAGTTTTAGATTAATTTTTGATTCTGTATAAAATAATTTCATTCTAGAAGGGGGGGGGGTGGGGGTGTACTGTACATAAGATATATACAAGCTATCCACACGTCAGGTGCCTGCGATACTTTATAGAAAATAAAATCAATAAATAAAAACAGATAATTGGTTTTTTTTTTTTTTATATCTGTGCATTTATCAACGTATAATATCAAATATACTTTTGCTGTTGTTCATTTCTTTTTAATTCAATTTTTTGGTCACAACGCGGGAGAGGGGTGGGTATGTTAAATTCGTAACTAGTTTGACTGTCTCGATGCAGAAGTTTTGAGCTAGTATCAAGTTGTCAACAGATTAAATATCAAGTATTTCCCCTTCTTGAACTTCCGGAGAACCACGATCAATTTACTTTCGAATTTCAGAATCAACTTGTCCATGAAAACTTAATTAATATAATTATTTCACTGTATAAAGCTGACCTAATTAAGATCATACTTATTTCGCTGTATAAAGCTAACCTAATTACTATCATAATTATTACACTGTATAAAGCTTCCTCTTTTTAAAATTGAAAATAATTAGAACGTAAATCTTTAATGCAATAAGAAAATAATCAAAATTACAGACATATTTCTTACAATAAAAATTTAATTATATAAAATCATATTTTTCAATACTGACAATCTGACTAAAGTACAGACCTATATTATTATATATAATAATATAGGTCTGTACTTTAGTCAGATTGCAATACTGATTACTTCTGATTATTGGGGGTAGGGATATTGCAGCTGATTGCAATTAACACATACGTCGGCCATGAGTCAGTTCAACAAGAGCAATTATCGGACCCGGTCATCACTGCGCGTGAAATCGGGTTATGTTTTGCGCGAATAAATTACGTGTGTTCAGCGGGAGCGGTATCAATCTAATTAAAATTAGATGTTAGATCCGCTCACAGTGTAGCGAGTATGTGAGCGGATCTAACATCTAATTCTAACTAGATTGGAGCGGTATTCACCATGAACGACAATGCAATACAATACACTGCATCCAGCTTTGTCCAAATCCATGGAAGACACGGCACACAATGCTACAGAAATAATAGACACTGTTAAAGAGGGACAGTTCATCACTAATATTAATGTTAGGGTTATCACTTTTCCTTTTGCTGCAAACTTCGGAAATTTCTCACTAATTCTTCTGTCCAAAGTTCTTTTTAACTTTATAGTAAACTGTGGAATGAGCAACGACCACTTTGTGCTTCAAAGTCTGAAGCAAAATACATGTACGGGAAAAAACCATGCAACCAATGTGTGAAAATTTCCGAAATTGATTTTTTTTAAAATTCACACATTGGACATGCTGTCTCGTGCAAACGATGACCTGCTGTTCATAGCTGCACAGACCTGTATAGCTCTCTGAGAAAATATCAAGAGGGATGAAATCTGTCTCCGGGTGCTACATGCAGTTCTGTAACTAGGATCATTCAGCAGTTTCTACATGTATGTTGAAAAAGGTCAGAGGCAAATATGAAGATATACTTTTCCCCTAAATTGGAATATGATTTACACTTATATAATTTAAGGAATAAATGTCTATGTTACATGTATCGTTACAGAATTAATGGAAGCATGAGAAAATCTGTATATTCGGCGAAGCTGAATATGCAGATTTACCTCTATGCTTCTGTTGTTTTATACATGTACCCTCCATAATACAACCTAGATAAATATTAATTTCCATGTTCCACCCCAAACACATTGTATAATGAAAGCGAGACGGTGTGGGGCGACCTACATGTAGCTATGACCCTCAAGTGGGTGCAGTTAAGAGGAAATTGCTTCTGAAATTGATCACAGTAAAACGCGTACTTTGTAAATCTCATTAAAAGATCGTAAGCCCTCTCAACCCACATTTTAAAAGCTGATATTCACCGTGTTTTTATCTGGCAATACTTCAAATCTTGCGAGACGACTTTTTTCTACGAATTGTATGCAATTAAAAATTTCAATATTAGTAATATGCATGTAATTTACAGTCTTAAAAGTTTAGTAAACATTGAATTCAAAGATTTTCAGGGTTGCAGCGATATTCATAACCACAATGATGTCAACACAGGTTGGGGAAACCCGCGGATTAAACAGGAGTTTTCTGAGTGATATCAATCAGATATACCAATCCTAGTCATTTATAGTAGTGTTATATTGTCTGTATCAGTAAACGATACCAACATGACGAACTCTGACTGGTGCTCTGAGTCACTTTGAACAGCCTCATTAGGGCTTTCCACCTTTCTGTGGAAAGTCCTATTGTTATTGTTCTGTTTATTATTTTCCTGCCGTCAAAAAAAATGTTCGTCTTAAGACTTATCGAAAAACTTTATAGTCCATCATATAGTACTTCTTGAGAAACGAATACAGTTCACCCAACAAAATTGAACTTTGACCCCTTACGGAGTTATTGGACCTTTCGCAGAAATCATTGTTATCGTTTCTACTTTTTAACCGTAAATGATAGGAAGATGAAACCTTTTCTAAAGCATAGAGGGTAATTAGTAGAAGCGAAGAATTTCAAATGAAGGGATTCGGTGTCCCCTATAGGGAGTTAATGCCTCTTTATGTTTTGCGATTTATTCGTAAAACATGTCGAACTTCAGAACGGTTTGTCGAAGAGACATGGGACCAACTGGAATAGGATACTTGACCTTTGACCTTGAAAATGAGGTCAAGGTCAAAGTCATCAGAAAAGAGGAAAAAATAGCACTTTTTATACTCTCTTTCCTGCTTAAGATAGCGTTGAAATTTTATATGGGTAAGTATTGACTTCTTGATTGGTTTTGATAGTATGCATTATAACTTTGAACTTTGATCCTTCTGTGAATTTCGGAGACTCGCGTTGAAAACCTTGTTATCGCTACTCCTACTTAACGGAAAGTCGTAGAGACATGAAACCTTCGCTAATGAATTCACAGTAAAACCCTCTTACAAAGAAAAAATAATCAAAGGGATACGAAACCCCTTAAGCATAGTTATTGCCCCTGAAATTTTCCAATATCATTATCTAAGCCTTTAACTTTTATATTAATATAGATAGAGACATGGGACTACTTGCATTGAGACCGATGACCTTTGACCTTCAAATTGAGGTCAAGGTCATCATCAAAATTATTGTTTTTTCATTTTGAAGGTCTTTCATGGTATTTTTAGCATTGAGAAGCTAACCGAAAGGAACCGAAAACTGCTAAACAAAGTTGTTGCCCCTGAATGTCTTGATTAATATTTTTTAAGCTTATAGCTTTTATATTAGTATAGATAGAGACATGGGATCATTTGCATGAAGACCGATGACCTTTAAAATGAGGTCAAGGTCAAAGTCATCGTGAAAACTATTATTTTCATTTTCAAGGTCGTTTTGAGTTTCTAACATCATCTTAAATATCTCTTTTTAAATCATTGTAGGTGGAAAGCCCTCCAATTGTTCGCGAACAATTAGGATTACTAGTTCTGTTTGCTTTCTGTGTGCCCATCTGCATAGACACGGCTGGATTCAAAAAAATATTCTACGGGGGTTGTCACTCAATGACAGAAAGTCGTACACAAATATGGGTCAGTGATGACTAGAAGCAATGCTAAGATAGACTAAACTTCACATAAATATGCAATCTGAAACACCCCTTCCCCCTCAGTGGCGGATTTTTATAGAGGGCGTTACGGGGATTTAATCTCCCTTAGGTTGAACAGTTTTAACCAAAAATTGTCCTTTTTCGCCATTTTAGGCTATTCAACTAAGCCACCTACCCCCGTTTAGGGGCGGGAAAGGTAAAACTCGATAAATAATTTTTTAAAAAATACATGGCGTTTATATTTTATTTACCTGCTGTATAAAAAAAAAACGAAGTTGAATTCCTTTCCTAGTAAACTAAGTGATAATTATTGTATAGTTATTTAGATGTATATACAGATTAGTTGATGAAATAATTTACTTGTATCGTGACTAATTAAACTTGAAGTGTTTTAGAAACAGAAAAGTAAAATTTAGAAAGTGAAAATAAGATTTTATCTTCCGGTACAAGAGGCAGGTTTAGGCTCCATTACTCAAAAAATGTAATCGATTAATGATTATTCAGAAAAAATTTGTGTAATCGATTACAGTCAATTTCTCCTCTAACCCCTTGCTTACTTTAAATTTTTTATATGTGCATGTATATAAAGATATACATGGTGATTATGTGAATATGATATGTGTATTGATAAATTTGATAATTGTACTTATATACAACTAATGTGCATTACATCAGTCATTCCCGTATAACTCAAACAGTAGCCAAGTATACCGGTACATTGGAAAAATGAATTTAGACAAAACAATATTACATTTTCCTTCTCCAATTATCACAGGTCACATAACCACCAGTTCGGTTAAAACATCAAACAATATAACTATTTGTATAATCTAAAATTCATCCCATAAGAAATTTTATGAATATAAAATCAAACAATATCGTTGATAATTCCAAACTTCAAGTAGAAATAATATTGATTAAAAGAATGAAATTAATCATATAAAACGATATTTTAAAAAAAGAATTTGTATAGAATTTCATTTTGTAAAATGTATTTTGTTATGTCACTATTTCGTAACTTTATTAAGTTTTCAGATACCAAACAATGATATAATGCAACTTTAGTTTTAGTTTATAGCATGTGTTATTCTTCCCTGCACTTGTTATTGGCAATTACAACAAATAAATGCGGTGTAAGAGAAATTATATGCGAAAATCAGGCGATGTAACGTAGGCTGGGTATTTTTTATCTTGTGAATTTTTGTCCTGACGTCTTGTGTTGCATTTTTTCAATGGTATTAACCATACAATACAATTGACACATCTCGACTTTTCTTCTTTTTAAAAATGTGTGTGAGGGGTCGTGTGTGTCTGTAAGGGGGGTGGAGGGGTAAATTTTTCTAATTGACTTTTAGAAATGAATGCAATAAATGAAACAACATTCATATTATGCCTGAAATATTTTGCCTATCATTCTAGTCCAATATATTTTTTCAAGTATTAATTTCAAGATGACTCTTTGCTCATCTTCAATGAATAAATGCGTTTTTCCATGTTATTTTCAAATGGCTAGTTACCTCCCTTTAGTGTTTTGGCGGGAAAAATGCTATTTTTAGAAACTACACACCCATACCTATCTAATGATATGAAATATATATTTTACCAGGCATAAAGTTTTCGTCAATTATACATCAGATACCTTAAGTGTTAATTCGTAACGGAGGTTACTAAAAGCATCACATTTTGTTTTGCGCCATCCCCTGAAACAAAAAATGGTTATCATCAGTTTTATCCTCCGATATTTTGTGTTTATATGCTTTAAAAGCTGATTATATTTCTTAACTGTTCGTGGTTTTAAGTTGTTTGTTGTTTAATTTTACCAATAACCTCCGTTACAAAATATATAACCTCCGTCATCCAGAGTTTAAGACTGATCAGATCTTCAAATTAAATGGAGCTACAATTGAACAGTCGTATGTCACGGAGTGGAACAGTCGTATGCCACGTAGTGGAACAGTCGTATGTCATGCAGACAGTGGAAGTCGTATGTCATGCAATGGAGCAGTCGTATGTCACACAGTGGAACAGTTGTATGTCACGCAGTGGAACAGTCATATGTCATGCAGTGGAACAGTCGTATGTCACGCAGTGGAACAGTCGTATGTCATGCAGTGGAACAGTCGTATGTCACGCAGTGGAACAGTTGTATGTCACACAGTGGAACAGTCGTATGTCATGCAGTGGAACAGTTGTATGTCATGCAGTGGAACAGTTGTATGTCACGCAGTGGAACAGTCGTATGTCATGCAGTGGAACAGTCGTATGTCACGCAGTGGAACAGTTGTATGTCATGCAGTGGAACAGTTGTATGTCATGCAGTGGAACAGTTGTATGTCATGCAGTGGAACAGTCGTATGTCACGCAGTGGAACAGTCGTATGTCATGCAGTGGAACAGTCGTATGTCACGCAGTGGAACAGTCGTATGTCATGCAGTGGAACAGTCGTATGTCATGCAGACAGTGGAAGTCGTATGTCATGCAATGGAACAGTCGTATGTCACGCAGTGGAACAGTTGTATGTCATGCAGTGGAACAGTTGTATGTCATGCAGTGGAACAGTTGTATGTCATGCAGTGGAACAGTTGTATGTCATGCAATGGAACAGTCGTATGTCACAGACAGTAGAACAGTTGTATGTCACAGACAGTGAAACAGTTATGTTACACCAACAGTGGAACGGTCGTATGTCACACACAATGAAACAGTTGTAAGTCACACAGACAGTGAAACAGTCATGTTACAAAGACCATGGAACAGTAGTATGTCACACAGACAGTGGAACAGTCATATGTCATGCAGTCAGTGGAAGTCACGTCACACAGACAGTGGAACAGTTGTATGTCATATAGTGGAAGTTGTATGTCACACACAGTGGAACAGTCATGTTTCATGCAGACAGTGGAACAGTCGTATGTCATGCAATGGAACAGTCATGTCACACACAGTGGAACTGTCATATGTCACACAGACAGTGTGAACTTTCGGGATTTGCCAGAACGACCAATTATATTTAACATTTATACACCATGGTCATGTGATAATAACCAAGTGTAGGGTTTCGCTAGTCGATGGTCTTTAAAGAGCTATGTGCAGTCCTACGATGACAATTCAAGTCACTATTGGTGCTTAGTACCTGTAGTGAGTGTAAATTAGATGGAAGGGAAAAAGGCGCACTTAATTTAGACGCGTATCATTGGATGCAAGGCATGAAGTTTTACCGATATCCCCAGGATATTCCCTAGATTTATTTCTCTCGCCAAAGCACATAATCTAATCCAACGCATTTTCCTATAAAATGGTTCTAGTGATTCCTTTCTTTCAAAGATAGCATTTGAATACAGTAACTTGATAGCAATTGAAGTATTCTATGCTTGTTTACTTAGTTGTTATTGTAATCCGGAAGTGGCATGCCCTACAAAATAAGTTCAACGCGCGATAAAAGTCAGAGTGGATCCGTATCTCGAAAGTCCCTTATTGCGTTGACATGCGACTTATTTCTGCCAAAATCTATTTCGCATCTTATCCGAACACACAATGGCTTCCATTGTGCATGTAATTACTTGTGACAAAATCTAAATGCACATGCTTATTCTTGAAAAGCAAGATCTATTTTGGTAGGGACCAGCAGGTGGCGCCACGTAGCCCCAAGAAATTCCTGGGTTTGGGACATTTTCCAACTAAAATTATTTTCAAAACATGAAAGCTTTATTTTGAGCAGTGTAAACAATCTAACATAATCAAATTTATTAGAAAGATTTACAAATGAACTTGTTAACATACACATGCTTATTCACTACATTTGTTCAGGGTTGAGATTTTGACCTCTATAGTGCTATAACATGGTAAGGGCCTCCAGACAAACTGAATAACACAACAGACAGACTGACAGAAATGTCTATTCTAGTTTCTACAACCTATCATGATGAACACATGTAGATAGACAAACAACTGCACCTATTCGGATACAAAAACCTGATATAAAAATGACAATATGGGCATGAAATATTTATTCCATCTCATGTTCAAAATAACATTTATCTAAAAATACATGTAACTTTATATGTTGCAAACCTCATTTATTCCAAGCTTCAAATGTTCATTATCATATGCGATTAAAATCTAACAAGATGTGTTTGTGAAATACTGATACCCCCATATGGCAGCAAAGCTGATCATGGCCAAGATTAGTTTTTCAAAAGTAGGTAAAACCCAAAGGTTTAAGTCATGAGGTAAAACATTTTGGTACTAGAAGAAAGGTATTGCCTCAAGGAATACACACGTGAAATATGAAAGCCCCATCACCAACCATTCAAAACTGATACCCCCATATGGCAGCAAAGCTGATCATGGCCAAGATTAGTTTTTCAAAAGTAGGTAAAACCCAAAGGTTTAAGTCATGAGGTAAAACATTTTGGTACTAGAAGAAAGGTATTGCCTCAAGGAATACACACGTGAAATATGAAAGCCCCATCACCAACCATTCAAAAGTTATGGCCAAGGTTAAAGTTTTTGCAGACAAACCAAAAACTATATGGTTGGGCAACAGTAAAAATTGAAGAGATAAAGCCAACACTTTATGCAGTAAAAGATTTGAGTGGATATGAACCCTTTTCTACTAAGCCACAACTTAGTGCATACATACTGCTTTATAAAATTTCCATTCCATAATTTGGTTGTTAATGCCAATACAAATCTGAATCTAGTCACAAACAAGTGCAATGCTTGTAGTTCAAAACACAACCATCTAATTATTCACTGATACAGCAGTAATTAAAGAAAAGATGAACATCCAAATAATCCATGAGAGAGAGAGAGAGAGAGAGAGAGAGAAGTTTAACAGTGTTCTTTCTACACCTTTTCTTACATCTGAGAGTAATAATAAAATTTTACTTTTAAGATTACTTTAATTATCAAATTGAAAAATAAAAAAAGAAAAACATTTCAAAATAATAAAGTGTAACTTGAGAAGCAAAATGATTACTTTTCACAATAATGTATAGGTAGCACCAACATCATGGGAAGCATGTACATCAAGATAAGTGATTACCCATGAAAGTGTGACTTTTACCTCGGACCTTAAGAAATCATCGGCATCTTTCCTCTCACCATTAGGTGTACCAGGTTTGATTATAGTACTCTAGCCTCATTAGTACTCTCGTCATCCTTCCCACATGATGCTGATGAACAGACACGTGTGCACACAAATACTGCTTCAAACCCTAATACAACAATAGTTCAATATGGATGTCGAGTTTGATTATCAGATTTATTAGTACTGTTTCTATCTTGCTTTATGCTTATAAAATGATCCAAGCAAGTTTGACATTGATATACAAAGGGCTTCTTCTTCAAATCATTGGATCTGAACCCAAGGTGCTCCCAGACAGACGCACTGCACCATACCATAATATGACATGTCTATGAGCGGTGGGTAAATGTTTTAAGTGTTCAGGACAATACATGCTGACTGGGTCTCTGTTTTGTTAACCATTAATATTTGTACAGGTACAGGGTATGTCACTTTCCCTAGTTTTTCACTGTAACAGCACCTTTGGTCATTGAATAAGACACGGATCCTTCACTTCTTGGACATACTGTCCAGCTTTATGTTGACCTTGTTGATTTGTTTGTTGTATTTGGCTAACAGGGTACTGATGAAATATTCTTCACATTCTCTCCTCAGTACAGAAAGGTCAGGGAGCTCCTCACAGCTAGGGATGTTCAACAGGGTGTGGAAAATCTTCCTCCACAGTGGCTGGTTAAACGTCCTTCAATTAAAAATCACCATTTAAAATTAGATATATGCTTTATCACTTCAGTAAATCAAGAAGTGAGGAATACCAAATCTATTTGTTCTCTCTGTCTAAATATAAAAGATCCAAAAACAAAGTTTTAACACATCTCAAACAAAAAATGTTGCCTGCAGAGTGCTTACAATCTCAGTGTTACATGCACACTTGCATGAACAGTCCTGTTATTCTATCCCCTCTCACAATGATTTGAAAACGGATAATACATGTAAATGATAATTTCATTCTTGTTAAATGCATTTGTATGAAAAGGAGCAATATTTGTATCAAAGCAACACATACATGTTCATGAGTATTTTATGGGAAATTCATAAAAATCTGGGTTATTGCGACACCAATAAAATCTCACACCGAGACCTCCCAAATCTCACCCTTAAATCAGCTATCACCCTTTGCCCAACTGAATTTATCACATGTATGGTTTATATAATAAACAAAAGCAAAAGTGATGCTGTGTAATGATCTTTGTGTGAAACACCAATTAGATGTTTGAATCCTGTTCTATGAAATCATTTGGAGCAAGTTTCAAAATGAAATTATGTCTGAAGACTGGCTATTTCTACTAAACCTGAACCAGTTAAGTCTCTAAAAGACAAACAGAAACCTAGACAAACATGTTCAACTCTCACACAACCCCTTGCACCTAAGATATATTTTAGTATAAACTTTAGATTGTTTGTTACCTGCTGACTGACTGTGTGATTCTCCACTCCCCCTTTTCCTGATAGACTTTCATATACTGACCAAACAATAATACATGGAGAGTTCCAGCCAAGCCAAAATGATCAGTCTGTCCCCAAAAAAGAAAAAAGTATTATAAATGTATTTTTATTTCCTGAAAATCACATACAGTAATCATCTCTTTATGGATATGAAATTAATTTTAAAGGGAAATAACTTCAAGAATTTGATGTGTTCTGCAATTCACTTTTTTGTGGTTGAGCAAAACAACAAAAGAAAATAATAAAGAAAAGTTAACCGTGAGTTTACATACATGCACACATGAATTTGTATTTTTAGGCAAAACCACAAAATTTTATGTTAATGAAAACTAATGTAACCATGGTGTTCCAAGAAATTGACAAATTGAGAATTCATTTTTTGTTGATGGATTTAATACATGCATTTAATTTCAATCAAAGGGCGATAACTTCTTGAAATTTAAAACTTTTTATTCACTCAAGGTTTCACTTATATGAGGCATAATAGTATTTCAGAAGGAAAATAAAAACAAGAGGCCCATGAGCCACGTCATTCACCTGAGCCACCTTGACCCTGCCGTTCTTCAAGGTCAACACCAGAGTATAAAAAGGTCTTGCCATAAAGAATCAATTTATATACAAAATATGAAAGTGCATACTGTAGAATCATTTAAATTCGTGGGGGGCAATTTTCGTGGATTGCTGAATGTTTGCGGGTTCGTGGGGACGTAATTTCGTGGATTTATATATTTGTAAGATTCTTCTATACTAGTTGTCTTTATTCGTTGAGGATGTAAATTCGTGGGTGAGGGGTACCCACGAATTCCACGAAAATTGAGCCACCATGAATTCTAATGATTCCACAGTATGATCCAGTTCAGGAGATATAAAATAGGTCAGGGTGTTTTTTTTTAAGTAGGTCAAACTCCAAGGCCAAAAGATCAACACAAATGAGTCACAATGTCTTGCCTCAAAGAATTTTTATACAAAATATGAAAGTCCTACCTAAAATAGTTCCTGATATACTTAATAGGTTATGTTTTTCTAAAACTAGGTCAATCTCAGAGTTAAGGTCACAAGGTTAAAGGACGTGATATGAAATGAAAGGTCTTGCCATAAGAAATTTATATACAAGATATAAAAGATCTATCTTAGATAGTTCGGGACATATTGAATAGGTAGGATTTTTATTAAGATTTCATTAAACTTCCAGGTCAAGGTCACAAGATCACACAACATTGGATCATGTGAAAGGTATTGTCGTAAGGAATGTATATACAAAATATTAAAGCCCTTGCTTAAATAGATCAAGAGATATTTTCAAAGATAATTCTCAATATATCCGAATGTAAAAATTCCCTATTGTAGACCCACCCTACTCCTGGGGACCATGGTTTTGACAAACGTGAATCTGCAATATGTCAGGAAGCTTTCATGTAAATTTCAACTTTTCTGGCCCAGTGGTTCTTGAAAAGAATTTAAAAAAAAAAGAAGAAGATTTTCCCTATAAACTTTGATCCCCTATTATGGCCCCATCTTAACGTAGTTCCACACTCCTGTGACATCATAAGATTGTGCAAAGTCAATAATTTAATGACTGGAACATAAATTTTGTTGGAGTCTTTTTCAATAGTTATTGTAAAAAATCTTGTTAGCCATAAAATATTTCAAAAGTCTTAGTTATATTTGAATAGTCAATGATGCGTTTCAAAATATTGAATCCAAGGACAATAACTCTGTTTTCATTAAATTATTTATCAAGTCCATTATGCAATAGATTTCCTATATTTTTCACAAACATTTTACCAAGGTGATAAGGAATTATTATCTGTGTCTTTTCATGAAATTACATAAAATTTTAATCCATGAGTGGTTTTGAATAGCTCAGTTGTATGGTGCCAGACTTAGGGTTTTTATGGGGGTATACATACTCTGGAAGCTATAGATTTGAAATTATTAAGGAAAGGTATGGATTTTTTTTCATAAATAACTATAACAGATGTACATCTACTAATATAACCAGAAAAAATGATATGTAAACCATGCTATAAGGAAATTGTGTCCATATCTGTTTGTTTTTTAACATTTTGGAGAGTAAGGCTAATTCAATAATTTTGCACTTATTATACTAAAACTTGATGAACATAGTGAAAATGACATGTGTTTTAGTTCTTGACATGTTTCCTGATAAATAAATGCAATTTAAAATTTTTGTTGTTGTTTTTATTTTAAAATAACAACAGATAACTGTTTCCAATGAATTTCATAAAAATCTACATAGGGTACATTACTTCAGTAGTGTCTGTAATGAAAATAAATCTGGAAATCCTTAACTAATTTGCCTTTTCTCATTACTCTGAATGTTAATCTATTGATTCCAAACAAAACAAGAGGCCCATGGGCCACATCGCTCACCTGAGTCACCTTGGTCCATATCAGAAGACTTTCTATATATATTTGCATGTAAAACCGTAGTCCTTATCATGGCCCCAATCTACCCCTGGAGGCCATAGTTTTTGCAAACTTGAATCTACACTATGTCAGAAATTTTTCTTGTAAATGTGAACTTCTTTGGCCCAATGGTTCACGAGAAGAAGATATTTGAAGATTTTTCCTATATATTTGTATGTAAAACTTTGATCCCCCCTTGTGGCCCCATCCTATCCCCAGGGGCCATGATTTGAACAAACTTGAATCTGCACTATATCAGAAAGCTTTCATGTAAATATCAGCTTTTCTGGCTCAGTGGTTCTTGAGAAGAAGATTTTTTAAAAAAAATTCCTATATATTTGTATGTAAAACTTTGATCCCCTATTGTGGCCCCATCCTACAACAGGGGGCCATGATTTGAACAAACTTAGCTCTGCTCTATGTTAGGAAGCTGTTCATGTGAATATCAGCTTTTCAGACTCAGTGGTTCTTGAGAAGAAGATTCTAAAAGAATGTCCCTATATATTTGTATGAAAAACTTTGATCCCCCCTTGTAGCCCCATCCTACCCCAGGGGCCATGATTTGAACAAACTTGAATCTGCACTATGTCAGAAAGCTTTCATGTAAATATTAGCTTTTCTGGCTTAGTGGTTCTTGAGAAGAAGATTTTTAAAGATTTTTCCTATATATTTGTATGTAAAACTTTGATCCCCTATTGTGGCCCCATCTGACCCCCAGGGGCCAGGATTTTAACAATTTAGAATCTGTACTATATATCAGAAAGCTTTCATATAAATCTCAGCTTTTCTGGCTTAGTGGTTCTGGGAAGAAGATTTTTAAAGATTTTTTCTATATATTTGTATGTAAAACTTTGACCCCCTATTGTGGCCCCATCCGACCCCCGGGGGCCATGATCTTAGCAATTTATAATCTGCACTATATCAGGAAGCTTTCATATAAATCTCAGCTTTTCTGGTTCAGTGGTTCTTGAGAAGAAGATTTTAAAAGATTATTCCTATATATTTGTATGTAAAATTTTGATCCCCTATTGTGGCCCCATCCGACCCCTGGGCGCCATGATTTTAACAATTTAGAATCTGCATTATATAAGGAAGCTTTCATATAAATCTCAGCTTTTCTGGCTCAGTGGTTCTTGAGAAGAAGATTTTTAAAGATTTTCCCTATATATTTGTATGTAAAACTTTGACCCCCTATTGTGGCCCCATCCGACCCCCGGGGGCCATGATTTTAACAATTTAGAATCTGCATTATATAAGGAAGCTTTCATATAAATCTCAGCTTTTCTGGCTCAGTGGTTCTTGAGAAGAAGATTTTTAAAGATTTTCCCTATATATTTGTATGTAAAACTTTGACCCCCTATTGTGGCCCCATCCGACCCCCGGGGGCCATGATTTTAACAATTTAGAATCTGCACTACCTAATAAAGCTTTTCTATATATTTCATCTTTTCTGGCCCAGTGGTTCTTGAGAAGAAGATTTTTTAATGACCCTACCCTATTTTTACCTTTTCTTGATTATCTCCCCTTGGAAGGTGGCCTGGCCCTTTATTTTAACAATTTAGAATTCCCTTTACCTAAGGATGTTTTGTGCCAACTTTGGTTGAAATTGGCCCAGTGGTTGTTGAGAAGAAGTTGAAAATGTGAAAAGTTTACAGACGGACGGACGGACAGACGGACGGACAGACGGACGGACGGACGCCGGAGTACGGGTGATCAGAAAAGCTCACTTGAGCTTTCAGCTCAGGTGAGCTAAAAATGCTACCTAAACCCCAAAAATCCAGGACTAAGGACCCACCTTAACCCCAGGTGCCATGATTTTAACAAACTTGAATCTGCACTATGTTAGGAAGCTTTCATGTAAATTTCAACTTTTTCTGGCCCAATAGTTCTTGAGAAGAAAATCTTTAAATGACTTCACCCTACTTAAGCATTTTCATGATTCAATATTTCCCCTTTTGAAGAGGGCATGACCCTTCATTTGAACAGACTTGAATCCCCTTCACCTAGGGATGCTTTGCGCAAAGTCTGGTTGAAATTGGTCCACTGGTTCTGGAGAAAAACATTTTAAAAATTTGTCCGTGTATTTTCGCTATTATTCAAGAGTTAATTGTAGACAGAAGATAGATAGATATAGACACACACACAAGTTTACAAGTGTTGGAAGATCAAATAAACATTGCTTTTTATTGCTATTAACATTACAGTCTTGCAGAATGTACTTAACATATTCATGAGATCAGAAAAACTACTGATATTTTTGTTTTTGCATAATTGATTGCATAAACTTACAACTTTCTCACTTCTCACAGTTGAACAAATAATGAAACTCATCACCCAATTTTTCTAAATGACAAATTCCTTCACTTCTGTCTACACTAAAATATCTACTAGCCTCACTTGAGAGTCTGACAAAAGTGCATGGCACGAGCAGGGCTTGAACTCATGACTTCCTGGTTACAAAGCAAACACTCTACCACTGAGCTACTATGAACGATGATTGCTTTTGAAAGAGGATAGCTTATATTCTTAATTTGTTTTCAAAATCAAGGGGTTGTAAAACCTGGTGATATATCTAAAACATTCCACTGTCACTTGTATTGGGTGGTGCAAAATACTGAAAAGAAAGCGGAAATCAATACATAGATTGAGTAGGTAAGCCTAGAAAACTAACATCTTCAGATTCAAGGAGGCTTGGATATCTGCTCAATAAAAAGACAGAATGTAAGAATGTAGAGGAAATGGGATTAGAATTAAAGAAAGGGAGAAGTGTGGATCCTTGCATGTTATTCAGCTGCACTAGCTTTATCAGTAGCACTGCCAACATATTAGGAAATTCAATATAAAGAATGCCATCTCTGAGGCGTATATTTTTGAAAACAGTGAACTTACGAAATATTCATCCTTCCATTTTTTCATTCGTAAAATGCAACAGTAATTGAAATATGAATCAAAACGTTTCATAAGTTTAAACATGTAAATAATCTTTTTTTAAATAACAAATTGTAATTCTCAATGAGAACATTGTATTTCGACCTAAGCTCAACACATACCTGGTAAGTCCAAGGTTTGTTGGTTTGCATCTCTATGCACATAAAACTGGAAGTTTTGACTTTCGCCATGAATGTGGTGCCTGGTGGGTACCTGGACATGTCGATACTTTGTCCAAAGTCGATCAACAGCAGAGGTCTGTGGTTCCCACCGAACACAATGTCCGGGTCAACACTGTCTGGTAATGGGAAGCTGGAAGAGGTACAGGTAAATCAAATAGGTGTACTCTAATCAGGTCTCTGATTGATCCAGCGTACTCTAATCAGGTCTCTGATTGATCCAGCGTACTCTAATCAGGTCTCTGATTGATCCAGCGTACTCTAATCAGGTCTCTGATTGATCCAGAGCAAGCATCTTTAACAGCATTCACTTTTAGTATACACTTCCTCAATACTGTTGATCTAGATCTGGCCCCATCATAATATCAAAAGATGACTGCACACTTTCACAGATAGAAACTAACTGCTTGCCATTCCTTATCATTTGTAACATAATCTGAGACTTTCACAGAAAGAAAACTGTTTGCTATTCCTTATAATCCAAGACTAACAATAAATCATAATACAGTGAAACTTCTCCAAACCGGCCCCTCAGAAAACCGGTTCTCCTTGAATATCGGCCGATTTTCAAAGTCCCGGCAGAAATCTTAACATTTCCTTACAAAGAAAGTCTTACAAAACCGGCCACCCCTGAAAACCAGACATCGGCCACTTTTTAAAGTACATTTGTTAACAAGCATGTGTAATTTACCCTTTGATTTTTGGGGGGTTTCCATAGACTTAAAATTCCTAAGAAACATCAAAATTAAAATTATATATTTACTACTGTACTTTTTAAAAACGTCAAAACAAAATTGTTAATGACATAAGCGATGAATGTAAACAGAGTTTTTATAGGTAAGAGGAATTCCAATAATAGGCCTCTGTGTTTTCGTTATGTATCCTGTTATAGATTTTCAGTTGAAAATTAGATGATTTCAGCGAGAATATTTCTTGTAATTCATAATTACCTTTAGGTACAAGCGGACTAATTTAATCTCCACCGATAATTGATCATAGATCACCAGATGAAAGTGAACAGTACCTACTTTGTGAATATTGAGATAAAACGTCTATAATTGCTAAATTCTCGGTATACCGGCCATCCCTCTAAACCGGCCGTTTTTTCCAGTCTGAGAGCCGGCCGGTTTAGAGAAGTTTCACTGTAGTGCACTACAGGTATGTGTCAATTCAGAACTGTACACAGGAAATATCGCCCCCAGTTTATTTTTACCCTCGATGTCAGTGGGCAAATTTCAGACTGGGTAAAGCATTTTCTTTCTCGTTAAATACAGTTCTGTTAGGGCAAATTTAAAACAGGTGAAACCCTTTGCATGGGTAGAAAGGCAAAAGAAAAAGAAAAAACAAAAAACAAAGAAAAAACAAAACAAAAAACAAAAAAAACATGGGGTGAAACTCTGTAGATACAGTACAGTTGGGTACCACAAGGGAAAAAAAAGGCACCACAGCATTTGCAAAATACCGCGGTACATACCACGGTATACCGCAGATTTAATCTTTAAGTACAGTACCCGCAACGTTACTCTTGACATGATAAATGATAGAACACGATACACGCATGATAGGATAGGATACACGCACAATACGATAGGATACACGCACGATACAATATGATACACGGTAAACCTGATAAACGCAAAACCTGATAAACGATCTTCATGACAGACCTGATAAACGCAAAACACGATAAACGATCTTCACGATAAACGGAAAACCTGATAGAAATGTTGTAAATTTAGAAACAATTTAGACAGAACGAAATTTTGATATGTACAAAATAATTACATTATGCTGATAATAATACTGAAGGATTTCAATATTCATTATTTACCTAAAATGTATAATTTCTTTATCCACGGTCGTATGTTTATTTTTTTTCTTCAAAAATTCTATTTGTTTTTTTTTTTATGCCATTACAGCTAAAATCAGAAAACTAACCTACATGTATATACGGTATTTAATTCATTATTTGATATCTATATGAATTTTCTCAGCCAATGATTCTAAAACGTATATTGTCACCTAATGTTTAACATATGAATCATACAGGAATTGATTTTTGTCTTGCTTAACGTCTCGCTCGAGAATATTTCACTCATATGGAGACGTCACTATGACCAGTGAAGAGCTTTTAAATTTAGGCCTATGCTCAGCAATTACAGCCATTGAGCAGCGAGGGTTCTCTAGCATGCCACACCCACTGTGACACGGGGCATCCGTTTTTTAAGGTCACCGCCAAGGACCCGTGACATTCACACCTGATGCCAAGTGTTTAGCAATTAAACAGGGAATTAACAAAATGTAATCAGTCAGTAGCTCTCTTATTCTAGTGTCTATAATCTTGAATATCAAATAAAACCAATTAACATTTTGTAGCGAGGAGGGGGGTTATTTTGCATCAAGCTCCGAGTTTGCGGCGCTCAACAACTACAATTATTTTCATAATGACCGCTTAAAAAATAATCCACTGCACTACACCATATACTCATATGTTAGATATTTCTACACTATGAGTGATAATTGATAGTCATAAGTAATTGGAACATATTTATATGAATTGATATTTTGTTAACAACAAATAAACTATTAAATAAAGTGCACCACCACGACACATGATACGCCCGTCACATATTGTTAACAGTATAGATTGTACCCATTAAAACATTTTTTTTATATATTAACTTAATTAAATGTCACAGTGACCTTAAAGTAGGATGCGACACACCTTCTACCTAAGATGCATTAGTTGACCAATTTTGGTGATTCTAGGTCTAATAGTTTTCAAGTTATGAGCCGGACAAGTTTTTGCCATATATGGCCATATCTTCTTAATGAAAAGTCACAGTGACCTGGTTTTAATGTGCGACACACCTTCTACCCAAGATGTATCTACATACAAAGTTTGATGATTCTAGGCCTTGTAGTATTTAAGTTACGGGTCGGACACGAAAAAGCTAACAGACGGACGGACAGACGGATATCTTCTTAATGAAAAGTCACAGTGACCTGGTTTTAATGTGCAACACACCTTCTACCCAAGATGTATCTACAGACAAAGTTTGATGATTCTAGGCCTTGTAGTATTTAAGTTACGGGTCGGACACGAAAAAGCTAACAGACGGATGGACAGACGGATATCTTCTTAATGAAAAGTCACAGTGACCTGGTTTTAATGTGCGACACACCTTCTACCCAAGATGTATCTACAGACAAAGTTTGATGATTCTAGGCCTTGTAGTATTTAAGTTACGGGTCGGACACGAAAAAGCTAACAGACGGACGGACATGAACGCCATACCATAATACGTCCCGTCTTAAGACGGGCGTATAAAAACATAAACGAAACCCGGCTTGATTTAAATTCGCAATTTAGAAACGTTTAAAAATGTTTGTGTTTAGCATGTAAAAATTCAAATAATCATCAAAACCAGCATAAATTTCCAGTATCTACACGTACGACTATTGGTACATGTGTACATGCAAAAAAAACCAAAACAACGATGACAGCTGAATCGTGCCCAGTTGAGCAGAATTTTGGGAGATGCAACACCTTTACATTCTTTTAAAACTTAATCTTCTAAATGTGTGAAATACAATGTCCCTGAGAATGTTTATTGTCAAAACACGGGTGATACACACAATCAGATATAAGAACGCGCACTAGTTCAGTTGAATACAGGTGAAAAAAAATTCGGAAGAAAAAGAACCATTATTAAAATATATGTAATAAACACTGTAATTTACTGATTTTTCCTTTCAGATCGGAACTTCCTATTTCTCTGTTAGTGTTAATTACAAATAATTGTTTCTAGACAACGAAATGTTTATGAACTCCAGATGAAGGAGCTTTCAGTTTTACTGTCGTCGGTTTGCTCGGCAAACCACTGCCTACTTTCCAGACTACTTAGAATGAAATTGTGATAAATTTTCACTCTCTCTGGACAGACAAATAGCTCTTCTTCTGTCTTAAAATCTACAGCTTTATGTTCTCCTTCAAATATACCAGAGTTCTTGAAATTTCTTTTGAAGTGTCAGACATTTGGTCCGATACTGTTAGAAATAGTGTCAGCCGAAACAAAATTTTGTCAGTCCGGAAAAAAATGCATTGCTTTTGAGGTTTTTATAAATTTTATTTATAATCAACTACATGTGTTATTGTATTCAATCTCCATCTCAGCTATACGTTCATAAATTCTCCTTTCATACCCTTTCGCATCTTCCTCACACTCTGAATCTTCTTCAATTCACTGAGTCACTTTTTTGCTCCATTTCTCTCTCATTTTCCACTTCTGTCCCATCCTCCACTTCTCTCTCACCCTCCACTTTTCTCTCTATCCTGTCTATTCCTCTCAACTTCTTTCTCATCTTCCTCTGTAATCGTTTAAATTACTCTCTCTCACTTTGGCCCGGGTGTAGTTGGTCTCGCGACTTTGAGCAGATGGTGTCACCTAGTAATAGGTAAAACCGCATCAAACAAAAATCCTTGTCTCCCAGATTCCCGGTTTCTTTTCTCCTCGTAGTTCTCACAACAGATTCTTCATGTTTACGTTTCAATGTCTTGCCGGATTTAGCATCGGTTTGAAAATTTATGGGCCACATGGCCGCCATTTTTCCTGGTAAAAAACGGACTTCGATCCCGATCTTTTATTGGCCATCAGGACTGACAATTAAGTAATTTGTGTCGGACATTTACTACTTTTATCGGATAATCCGACATTACCGACACTTTTCAAGAACTCGGATATACTGTCTTTCCTCGATTCCTAAAAATAGCTTCGTTAACAAAATGAATAAAGCTTTCGAAAAGTATTGTACTTTTTCATTAGATTTAATATACGATCCCGATAGTGTCCTAAGCTACACGATAAACGATTTTCACGATAAACCTGATACACGCAAAACCTGATACACGATAGACCTGATAAACGCAAAACAGGATAGAAAACTTGATCACGATAGGATAGGATACACGCACAATAGGATAGGATACACGCACGATAGGAATGTCAAGAATAACGTTGCGGGTACTGTATTATGATTCAATTTTAAGTGTTTTAAAGTTGTGATTCATTGTATATAATAAGTAGTTGGTTTATTGATTGTAAATTGAATTTAATTTATCAAAATATAAATAATAAGGGCTATTCCAGCAAAAAACGTATGGGGGGGAGGGACGGCAGCAGATATTTTTTTGGATGGGTGGGGGTGATTTGGGAAAATATATTTGTATGGGTGGTTGTCTTCCAGGTTAAATAAAAAACATGGGTGCCTGTGAATTTTGATAAAAATGAAAACGTATCACGCTACGTTTCTATTATTACAAAAGAAGAAGAAAAGCGGAGCCATTCTACATTAACTTAAGTATGGAAAAAAGATTGATAAATGGGCAGATAACTCAATGTTACCGTAAAACTTTCCCCTCCAAGGTGTTACCCAACGTATTGTACCTGTCCTAAACTACCACCTGTCTAATGCAACCAACGATCATGAGTTTTACAACCTTTTCGTGTAATTTCACCTTTATGAAACGACTGTACATTTTTTCGATTACAACGCGATTCCTACTTTCGATTTCAGTCGAGCATGACTATTCTGGGAATTATCGCCCCTAACACTTTCGTTTTAAAATGTGCAGGTAACAGTTCGGCGGTGATCTTGTTTAATCGGCACTCTGAATCAATTATTATACCCAAGCTATCAATTTGTTAACGTGTAATTAACATGCAGCGTTGTGTGAGGTTAATTACCAAAACCCGAGTTGTTGTTTAATTAACAAAATCAAGGATCAGGGAATCACTGTTGTTTCCGAAGGTGTGAATTTCGACAGACTTTGAGATGTGCGGGGTAATTCGGATATGAAATCTCCCACCTGGTATACCATTACGTTTAACAGAGTGGAAAATTTGCCTGATTGCGATATAAATCGGGTAAATATTATGCTTGGGACTGAAATTTTAAATGGAATATTCGCTGGTTTCCCGTAGGCCTACGAGAGATTGTAGGGGGGAAAGTCAAAGGAAAAAAGTCACAATCTATATGCATACACTTTGTAATTTAGGGAAATATCTATGTCTAGCACTTCAGTTGCGAGAAAACCTAACTCTTTGAAAAGTTCTTCTCCGTTGCTTGCTTGAATTTGTACACCACTATACAATGCCATTTTATGTATACATATTGTAACTGATGTAATAAGACACTTGTCTTTTAAAAGCAATAAAGAGAGTAACAATATATGTGAATTTAAATTAAAAGTGGTATAATATATTCATATTTTATTTAGTTATATATCATTTAAAAAAACCAACTTCTTGTTATTTCAACTGTGCAATTAACAATCACCCAGATCATGACATGAGTAAAAAGGACATGCACATCTAGTCCAGAAATGATATGACAATATCCCACATCATTAGTGAAACTGTTCGTTTATAATAAGCAAACAGAGCTTAGGTTTCTACAACTCGCATGTTTCCAGAGTATACAAAATTAATTGCATTTTTTCTTTCATTTTATATGCTGAGATCATCCTTTTTTTCTCCCTACCAAAATTGCATTGGAAACCAAAATATGTAATTTTTTCTGCAATGATTGCTACCTTCATCTCCCGATGAAACAACAAAGAAAGATATTTTATTGTTTATATTTTTTGCATTTTTAAAAATATAAACTAGAATTAAGTTCTAAAATATCATATGGTTGATCCATTTGTTACGTTAAATGAAAGTATTGAATTGTATGGGTGGTGGTGGCAGGGGAGAATCTAATTGTATGGGTGGTGGTAGCAGAGGAAAATTTAATTGTATGGGTGGCTGTCTTAAAAATAAAGTGCCTTCCCTCCCCCCCATATTTTTTTTGCTGGAATAGCCCTAAGGAAAAGGTCGTATTTAAATTTTGAAACCAGTAACAAAACACAAGTTTCATCCAAACATAAAAGTAAGCATATACTATATAGCAGCGTCTCTATCATGACTAGAATCAATTGTGACTAAACTACTGACTGGAACGACTATCAAAATAACAAATAGGGGGAAAACCTGTGCAATTTATTTGACACTATCTCAAAGTCTAGAAGTGCGTTGGAGATCGCTGTTCCCGTTATTCTTAATAGTCACGAAAGACGAGAACATTATTCTCTTTTTTTCTACATGTAGGATATGCCTGTCCACTTCTCTGAAGAGAATAACGAGAACATGTGCGCATGATTGTGTTCTTGTTCTTTGACCACAATTCCTACATTCTTGCACCTCAAACCCATTATCAGGATGTGTACTTGGGGAGTTCAGAATCTGCAGGAATTTGTACTCATGCGAAAAACAGTTGTTTTGAAAGCACAAGTCTGCATCTGCCATTTTATATTTTTTACTCAGGGTTTGCCTAATAGGCGGAAATGGTATTCAACTCGCATAAACCAAACAACATAAAAGTAATTTTTATAATCTACCTTATATTAAATGTTTTATTAATGAAATGAAATATTTGATATTGATTTTTTTTTTTATATATTTTTGCTTTCTTTCAATTTTATATTTTTGTTAAAGAGTTATCAGACTCGAATATACCGGTATTTTGCCTTGTGTACCACGGTACATACAGGCACCAGAAAAATACCAGTACACCGATAATACCGCACACCTCTAAAATACAGTATTCTTTACTGCATCCAAACTATTATATATGAAATCCTTATAATATATGTATATCCCAGTGACTATAATCCCTGACTACTCACAATCCTTTGACCAGTAGATTGTCTGGCTTCAGATCTCCGTGAATGATCTGACAGCTGTGAAGTTGTTCCACCATGTACATTAACTCTATGGTGAGGTACATCGTCAGGAATTCCTGCGACTTATTAACCTCTGCAAACTTATTCACCAACTCCTGAAAAAGATTTTGCAACATTTCACAACTTTCTACGACAGGCTAATAAAATAAAAACTGCATTTTCCTTCTAACAAAAATATTTCAGAAAAAAATGGGAGCATTTCCTGAACTTCAGTGTCTATTGGCCTCATTATCTTACTGGTTCTATGTAAAACTACTATACTATTTGCTTCAATTGTGTGTAATTTACAACAATACTAACCAGTAATGATCCATGTCAATTGTGTGTAATTTACAACAATACTAACCAGTAATGATCCATGTCAATTGTGTGTAATTTACAACAATACTAACCAGTAATGATCCATGTCAATTGTGTGTAATTTACAATACTAACCAGTAATGATCCATGTCAATTGTGTGTAATTTACAATACTAACCAGTAATGATCCATGTCAATTGTGTGTAATTTACAACAATACTAACCAGTAATGATCCATGTCAATTGTGTGTAATTTACAACAATACTAACCAGTAATGATCCATGTCAATTGTGTGTAATTTACAACAATACTAACTAGGGCTGGGACGATTCAGGGTTAGCTCGATTCGGTTCGGTTTCGATTCAGAACAGCACGGTTCGGTTATTTTCGATTCGGTTCATGTTAGGTCCAATTTATCTAATGACACCACAGAAATTAACAATTTTAATGAGTAGCATATTTGATTTTATTTTATTCAAGTTATATAACTATATGTCGTCATTTGTAAACATCATATCTATTTATAATGGCATTTTATAACTTTGATAGAAAAAAGAAAACACTGACAGTCTATCAAAATTTGTTATATTAATGTGCTACATAAGTTTTGGATTATTAAACAAATCTATAGTGAATCTAAAATGTATATGATAATGTTTTCATTGATATGCAAAAATTCAATAATTCTATCAATTGAGAGTCTTTGAAAATCTCTCCTTTGTTGATTTACTTCTCTCATATTAACTGTCAAATCTGTTTCATTACCTACGATGTTGATTTCATTCCACCACTGACAGAAATGCTATATGTCATGTAAAGATAAACTGCAATGATCTTACGGACCATATTCTGTTGGTATATGAGTGGTGAAAATGCTAACTCTCAACACAGTAGTGATTTAAATCTCTGTTGCATAAAACTCCACATGTTTTCAACATCACTCGGATGCCATATTTGTTGTTTTGGTGTAAGTAAAATCTAAACCGAACCGAACCGAAATCCGGAATTTGTAATCGGTGCATCGAATCGAATGGTATGAATCGCGGTGCACCGAAATTTTCGGTGCACCGCACAGCCCTAATACTAACCAGTAATGATCCATGTCAATTGTGTGTAATTTACAACAATACTAACCAGTAATGATCCATGTCGGCAGTACTCGGTTACAAGGCAGCTGGCATCTGTGTAGAAGTAACCCTTATCAACTGACATCATAGCATGGCGCTGAAACACAGATTAACTAGACATTCAGGGATAGACACTAACTTTTTATCTCACTTGCCCTTAGAGCAAGTACACTAAAACTTTCACTTGTCCGAATGAAAAACTTTGTTGTCCAAAATAATTTACTCTAATACACCTTTCAACCAGTAATTTTGATAATCTCCATTTACGGGGTCAACCACAATCGGTGAATAGCCTAGTTTTCCTTCTTTATGCTACCAAATGTAAGAGCTAGGTAACAATTGGGAATTATATATAGCCAATTGTTAATGATTTCAAACAAGTTTATGGGTTGCCTAACCCTTGGGCATTATTGTAGAGTGCAATTGATGGCACCCCCCTCCCCCCGACCAAATGTAAAAGTTATAGATACAAAAATTACAAAGGTCAAGGTAGGGAAATAAATTTTTTCACCACAAAAAAGCGGAGAAGGGACATATACTTTCAGCGATGTGCTGATACATGTATATCTATATGATGAAGCTTTTGTGCAAATGTAAACTTCTTTGACCCAATGCTTCTTGAGAAGATTTTTTTTAAAAGTTCTATATACATGTATTAGTATGTAAAACTTTAATCACCTATTGTGAGCTATTATTTCATATATACAAGCTGTGATGTACGTTTGTCATCATGTATACAAGCCTTGATATACGTTTGTCATCATGTTTTTAAATAAGCCTCCCTCGTCAGTCTTATTCACGATAAAACGGGGAAAATGTCTCCCTCATCAAACATTGGAAAAACTGGGCTGAGAAACAGATAACTAATTTTTTTATGGCCTTATATTACCTTCAGTTATCTTTGTGATTTAGAAAACTGAAGGATGAACAATATTCAAATTGAACTTGGACTCGGACCTTTCACCCTGAATTCTATCATCCTCTGATCATCTAAGGGCCTCTTTACCTTGGATTTTGGGTTATTGGTACATGTATATTATATCTATTCTTACAAGCACTTACCACATTTACATTTCCCTGCAGCTTCTGTAGTCTTTTCTGGATTTCTGTACAGATGTAAAATTCCCACACATTGGCTGGCTTCTGAACCTGAAACAAAGTTCAAACAAAGGTCAATGATTGATTAAATACAAACTTTACAACACAAACAAAACAAGCATATAGATTCCTGCATTGAGTATTCTGATGGGCAAGTGCCCTGGAACGATCCAAACCCCCATCATGTTTTCATTTCAAATATCTTTAAAATGGTTGAGATTTCATCCCTTAAGGTGGCTCATTACACCAAGATATAATTTCATAGTCATTAAAACACTTTGTATGATGCATCAATAATCATAAGCTTTCAATTATTTTACACAATACAAATTTTTTGTGATTTTTAAATGTTACGAAATTCAAACTTTTCCACACTGAAACTACACTGCAAGTTTCATATGAACGGAATAATGTCTGGATAACCAATGGGATAGATTGACCGACAGACAGAGAAGAAACCTACAAACGGAATAATGTCTGGATAACCAATGGGACAGATTGACCGACAGAGAAGAAACCTATAGTCCCCTTCAGTTTTTCAAACAGGTAGGGGATTGATAATATTTACGGTATTTCATAATAAAATGCACATTAATCATATATACACCTGGAATAAGTTAACAGTACACCACAAGATGTAATATGTTTGAAGTATCTTTCAGAACAAAAACTAACTACTGTGGTTTTGCTGATTTCCTTGGGAATCTTTCCTGGTTTTGCTAGAGTACAAACAATTTCATTAACACATAAATCTGTGGGCAGCTGACCTTTGGTTTTTTTTCTCTCATATAAAACTGTACTTTGTTGATCGCTTTATTTCATGATCTTGCTCAATTACAAAATGAGCGAAAATTGCATGGCAATACATAGTCCCCTATCGGTTGCAAAAATGACTGTACCACAACAATATTCAAAGTTCATTATGTAGGTTATGGTAAAAGAGAAAATTGGGGAACCAGGATAGGAATGGTTGGAAATCAACTACTATTCCAGTAGAGACTAGACCAAGAAAAAAGACAAATTTATAATTAGGTTTAGGTCTTTAACCAAGTCAATAAACTGACATGTAGATGATCATGAATAATTTAGCTATATTGTTGTATTACTGTGCTAGAAGTTTTAATGACTGTAGTATTCTTAATTCTTATCTACAGAGATAAGAAACTTGGATGTAAAGTAACAATTCATGCTATTTTTCTACGTCCAAGGGCCATAACTTAATGGAAAATCAACGGACCAAGATGAAATTCGAATTTCATCTGTAACTTGTTATGGAAAAGCAATGTACCAAATATCAAATGAATATCTGCAAGCACAACCAAAAAAAGTCTGGAAAACTGATAATTCATGCTATTTTTCTAAGTTCAAGGGCCATAACTAAGTGAAAAATCAACGGACCAAGACGAAATTCAATCTTCATCTGTAACTTGTTATGACAAAGCAACGTACCAAATATCAAATGAATATCTGCAAGCACAACCAAAAAAAGTCCGGAAAACTGATTATTCATGCTATTTTTCTAAGTCAAGGGCCATAACGAAGTGAAAAATCAACGGATCGAGACGAAATTCGAACTTGATCTGTAACTGGGCAAAGCGACATACCAAATATCAAATGAATATCTGCAAGAACAGAGAAAAAAAGTGTGGAAAACTGGACTGACTGACAGACGGACAGAGCACAATCCTAAAGTCCCCTCGTCTTCGTCGGCAGGGGACTAATAACCACAGTATTTATCAGTTTGTTTTACCTTTAGTGCAACAAGTGTTGATTCATGATCATTGAAGTCCAGGCGTTCATCATAGTCAAATATATCTGTGTTACAGAAGGATCTGCATCTGGCAGCACTGTATACCTTAGCAAATGCTCCTTTACCAATTATTTCCTTGATTTCATACATGTCCATTCCTGTAAATATTTATGACACGCAAAATACATCTATGTACATGTATAAAACAGATATAGATAGCTCTTACAATAATGAGGATTTGAATTTCTATGTCCAATAGTCAGTTTAATTGACTTTGGGTTCTAGTGCACAGCATGAGGCCTAATTGAATCATCCGAGGTACAACCTATCATTAACTTTTGATTTCCTCTTGCGTTTTGTTTACAAAGCCAACAACAGCCTAATTCTACTCGATCAGCTTTCTAAATCCAAAAGATACTCTCAAGATTAGTCATACCGGTGATCAGTCATACCACCAGCATAAAATGGGGGTGACAAGGTGCTCTAGGTCTGAAAGGGACCCCAACTATGTTCTATGAAAATCTCTGTCAAATAACATTGAACACAAGTCTGAGTCAAATATAATTAACTAGTGAAAAATCATTTGATTTGCATTTTTGCTTCTATTGATTACGTGATAAATTTAAGTTTGTTAATCATCAGTATTGCTCTAATTTCTATTGTGAATCAAGTTAATTTGACAAGATGCATATTAACACAATATGATGAAATGATGAAAGTAATTATGTATCTTAAACACGCTTTTGTCAGAGAGAGAGAGAGAGAGAGAGAGAGAGAGAGAGAGAGAGAGAGCAAGCAGGCACATTGGTAATTATTGAATATCCCCATCACATGTAGTATGCTTTCCATTTACTGAAATATACTAATTTGCATTCAAAACTGGAATTGCCTGTAGTACGCATTATTATTAAACAGTGAATTTAAGAATATTTTAATGAAGAAAGGAAGCAGAAGATTAAAAGGAAAATTTTCAAAACCAGGTTTTCTCAAAAACATAATAGAGTTTGGTATCGTTGGAAACGCTATATATTTCGGGGTGGTGGTAATATTGACATTTTTTCTTTTAAAAATTCCATCTCTATCAAGATTATTCAGTCTGTGGCACATTTTCACACCACCTGCAAGGCACCCATGACTACAGCAAAGCTCCTGGAAGCTGTGTGTATACGCAAATAACACACACTGTGGAACACGGAGGATCTCCATGGCTTTTCCACCAAGATCTATCCACTTTGGGGTGTATAAAACTCGTGTAGTGCACTGTATATATTCCTATGCTATTGAAAGATTTTGAGAAGAAAATGGTTGCCGTAATATTACTTTCACAGTTAATGCCCTTTTAAACAATCCATGATGAAATTTTTCATGTGGAAAACCAAGTGGTATTACAGTCAAAATCGTCATAGCGACCCACTGTATTAAGTGACTCACTGTCGTATGTGACCATAACCCCCCCCCCCCCCCCCCCCCCCCCCCCCCCCCAAGATATTACCCTATATATTGTACCTGTATTAAACGACCACCTGTCTGATGAGACCAACAACTATGATTTTTAAAACCTTTTTGTGTAATTT
Source organism: Ostrea edulis (assembly GCF_947568905.1). Classification (NCBI taxonomy): domain Eukaryota; kingdom Metazoa; phylum Mollusca; class Bivalvia; order Ostreida; family Ostreidae; genus Ostrea; species Ostrea edulis. The sequence continues at coordinate 32,760,348 of NC_079172.1, read as the reverse complement.
CACGAAATTTTACCTTTATTTAATGACTACATTTTTCGATTACATCGCGATTCCTGCTTTCGATTTCTGTTGAGCACGACTACAGGGTTCCAAATTATCGCTCACCCACTCGCATTGGCAACTAAACTTTGCTTGTGGGCACCCAAAATTTTCTTTCTCGTCGCCCACTTGGTGACCATAATTGTCCGATCAACATTTTTCTTTCCGACCGATCCGAGTCCTATTACAATTGAAGTTCAATTTCCGGTTTAGGTTTTGCCACTTGGCGAGACATTCATGATTCCTGGGGTATCAAACCTTCCAAAATGTATTTAAACCAGAAGTTGAACAACGCAAGGGTTACTTCAAATGAAAAGAAAGCGTCTTCCAATTAACCAAAGTGGAAAGAAGGGGAGAATATGGCTCGATGACGGCAAAAAGGGGATGACGTGCTGTGTGTACAAAACATGACACGAAAGGTCCAATCGTTGTGACAGCTTGCCAAAGTTATAAACTTGACGGTATTGTAAAACTGAGAAATTTTGAAATAACATAAAAAGTCTGAAGAAACGTGTGTTAAAGTCAGACGCCGCGAATATCATAAAGTTGCTAGGTTGACGAAATGAGAGAGGTATTTGAAAGAATTACGGAGAAGGAAACAGAATTTAAATATTGATATTTTAATTTTTTAAATAAATTGCAATGTGACCTGATGTTTCTTTTTTCTTGTAAAAAAAACCCATGTTATTCAATTTCATAATATGTGTGGGCTACTAAAATTTCATGTGGGCTAACAGGATTTCTTATTCAGGGGCCCACTTGGCCCCTAAGGTATTCAGTTGAAGTTGGAACCCTGGACTATTCTGGGAATTATCGCCCCTAATGCTTTCATTTTAAAATGTACAATTCGGCTGTGTTCTTGTTTAGTCAGCCCTCTGAATCAATTATACCCAAGCTGTCAACATGCAGGGTAGTGTGTGGTTAATTGATAAAACCCGAGTTGTTGTTTATTAAACAAAATCAAGGATCAGGAAATCAAGGCCAGTGTATTTGAAGGTGCGAATTTCGACAAACTTTAAGAAGTGCGGGGTCAATCGCAACACTTCATCACTTGCTTTCTTACCACTATTATACAAGTAAACTATATATAAATACTCTTTACAACAAAATGTTTATAAGTTTTAGAAAATTTACATGCAGTTCATAAATGAGATTTAAATCTCATGTAAATGTGTAACATGAAATGCATGCTAATTCTATCATTCTTAAACAGATTATACTTGATATTCTTTGGGATAAATTCCAAATACATGTAAAGTTATTTTCTCCATTGTACAAACTATTTCTGTATATTATTTGCGAAATTTTATGCATTAACTGTGGAAAATAGGCAACCTGTATTAAGAGACCACCTGTCATATGTGACCTTTTTTCCATTCTCCGTCGGACAGAATCTTAATAAGGTTTGACTGTATATTCGGCACAAAGCCCTGTACATCTCATAAAAATCATTCAAATGTGATGAAATTCAAACTTGAAACTTAAACATACAGTAGTAACCCAAATGATAAATTTCAGCTTCCTATATCAAAGCATGATTTAAATAAGTGCGAAAAACCAAATAGGACAGACAGAGGGACAAAGGGAAAACCTATATAGTCCCCTCAATTTCACTGGTAGGGGACTAATAAAGCTACATGTATGTATATCAAAAAGTTCAGTAAGCTCACAAATTTCCTCTGACCTAGTGTGATTTTAAGTCCACAGATGATACTCTGAATCTGTCTGGGCACCTCGTGGTAGCTGGGATGGAGTTTGATGGGGGTGGGAAGCTGCTTCAGTATGTGCCGCACTGTCTCGGTATCGAATGGATTACTGGTGTCGATGTACACAGATTGGTTGGCCACGTCCTGTTCGTCCCCGAGAGGATGATAGGCCGATGTGTCTATAATGTGGGTGGACTGGTTCAAGTCATTGTCTCCACCTGCTGACTCAGATTTCAGGGTATGAGTGGGAGGAGCTGGTTCTGTTGCACCATTGTTAGCGCTCTGAGGATGGGAGGTACTGTGCTGGGTGTGATGGTGAGACTGACTGCTTGGGTCAGATTCCTCATTGCTTCCTTCCATAATAGGACTGCAACATAACAAAGTGCACAATATATGTACGACATGGACAAGGCTAATATTCACACAAAGATTTGGACAATTTTACCTCTGCTCATTCAAACATGTACACAATTAATACAACTTGATCGAATCAAACTTCCTGATATATTAGATACTGAAACATACTAATGCACCAGTTACACACTTATTGCAAGATATGCTTCTCACATGGAAAACACTTCTCTCATGGAACAATGCGAGATATGCTTCTTACAAATAACGAAACATTTCTTATATGTTACACTTTGTACATGAAATAATATGCTTTCTACAGGCTTTTCACATGGTTTGCAGGAAAAGATTCACATGCTTCTCACACCATTTAAATAAAATGTTTCACACACATTAGCCATCTTCTGCTTCACAGGTAGTCGGTATACTCAAGTATGGTACACACAAACTGTAATATTTCCTAAATTTTCAGGCCAAAACATGGGGGTGTGTATTAAATATATTTGGCAAAATTATTTATGAACAAAACAAACTGGATGTGTGTTCTCCGTTTAATTACTCAAGCAGATTCTCACAGAAATAGTCGCATGATTTACGCTTTTAATCACTTACTTTCGATGAGGCCTTGACGGGGAATATGAATCAGTCGTAATAGATCAATACCTTTTTCAAATATTCACCATGCTTTTTCAACCAAAGAAAGATATTTACTTTCTTTGCTACAAAATATTTGCTGCGTGATGCTTGTTATAGAGCTACACTGTTCTAAACATGACAAAAAACGAGGTTGTCATATTTTCCCATACAGAGTCTTTAACCTTTTTATTATATACTTTTAATTTCATTTAGAAGCTAACAATAATTTTATTTTCAACAATTTCTTTACTGGTTTAACTGAGTAAAAGATGAAAAACACAAAAAATTTGAAAATTAACAACATAGATATTTGCTTGGGTATTAATTGTGACATGATGTTTGCAGGCCGGAATGTTTCCAGGCATATATCATGATATATGCCCGCAAACTTTTAAAGAAAAAAGAAGAGATGAAACTGAAAGTATATAATAAGATACATTAACCAACTAATGGATAGATCAACCCGTTTGAATGATTTGATAAAATACTTTTGCTTACTCCTCCTGGGCACCTGATCCCACCTCTGGTATTTCCAGGTGTCCGTGTTTGCCCAACTCTCTATTTTGTTTTGCTTATAGGAGTTATGAGATTGATCCCTGTTCATTATCTTCACCTTTCATGTTACAAGAGTATATTGATATTAAGTATGTTTTAGGCAAATCAATTTTATTGCAAATGCTTAGCATATCATCAGTCTATGCGAAAGACATCGGACTGTTGGAGCTGACCGATGTGCAATGCCTCAGGTCCGATGCGTCATTTTTTTTTTTTACACCAGACCGGAATGTCCGATGTCTCAGTGTCTGGTTTTGAGCTTTGCTATTTTGATGTGGGGTCATTTAAATGTTTGTTATAAGTAAAAAATATCACACAAATCCAAATACATAAATGTGATTAAAACCGCATGGACCGTCTAAAGTATTATGCGGGAGGGATCCCTGGTATAGTATTACTAGTATAATAAATACATTTCCTTGGTTTTGCATTTTCACGTGTTTCACTTTTTACATTAGGTTTTTCGGTCAGACAAAATTTGGTTCGGTCCGGTGTGTTCATTGATTACACAGGACCGAATGTCCTGTGTGGTCCAAAAAACTTTCGCATAGACTGTATCATGAATATTGTAGCGGACAGTATAAGAGGGAACTTATACTGTCTTGCTAGTGAGCTAGCTTTTCTAGTAATGTGGTAGAGATGCTGTATTTTGTATTGTATTTTGAATTGTTTATAGAAGTTATGAGATTGATCACTGTTTGTTATCTTCACCTTTCTAATTGTGGTATCAGTGTTATTTCAATGATCAATGTTTATCTAACAATTTCTTTGTAACAATTTCTGGGTATACAAGATACTTTTTGGGTAAATGAAAAGCAAAAACAATTCTTACAAAATGAAAATTTCCTTCAGTAGCAATAACTAGCGATCAAGTTGACTAAGCCATTTTCACGACTGGCGAGTTATATCCAAAGTGGTGAAAAGAAATTCAGAAGTAGGGAAAATTTTATTTTGCAACAAATCAAATGTAATACACGTCTCGTGTTTTCTTTTACTGTTTGTATGTTTATTCCGTCAGACTGTTTATTCTGTCATTGCATGCGATTGAATTCTCACATCGCGTCAATGCTCACGGTAGTTTGGCCGGACAATAAGCATGTGGTCGAATTCTCACATCGCTTCAGTGCTCACGGTTGTTTGGCAGGACAATAAGCATGTGGTTGATTGCTACTGATGTGCACAAAACAATTTTCTTTGAAGTTCCCCGTGTACAAGAATAAATATGCAATTAATTTTATTCGAGTATTATGTCATTCATTTTTGGCTTTCTAATTGAAGAAACACAAATTGTTACTTTCTGACTCGATTCAATCCAAAATAAAAAATGTCAATGTTTTGCTTCCTTCCAGTTTGGGGTCTGATCATTCAGTTCCAGATGTTCAAACACCTTATTTAGCCGTAAATCCAACAACCCTCCACACCTAAACCCCCCACATCAGCTGGACATTTAATAGAAACTGATTAGAATACGACTTCAAATTAAGCTTAATGTTTTGTTTCTTGGGTGGATTTTTTGTTGGTATCTTCATTTCACAATTCCAGCCAATATACAATTTGAATAGATCAATTTTTTTGCTTTCAAAACACTTTGTACACAAAACCATGGTTTTTTTTAACAAAATGCTTCCCACATGAAATAATTCTTACACAGAATGAAAGGTTTTCAATATGAATCAAAACACTTTCTACATGGAATGGGACACCTTTATAGAGGCTGAAAATTTTCAGATTTCCCCATTTTTAATAGTCAAAATACTTAACTAAAGGTCAGCAAAGTGGAGTTTTTGTTTACAAAGGTAAAGTATACTAATAAAAGTTTCGTTTAAAGCAGATTTTTCAATTTACAAGTTAATCTTGAACACAATAAAACAGCTTCTAATGTTTGTCACATCTCATTTTAAACAAGATAGTTTTTATTAAGCAATCTATATATAAAAATTGTGTTTGCTGTATCTCAATTGTAACTCAAAAACTGACATTCAAATTTTTGCTGACCATTAGAAATACCTTAGTTAAGCATTGTAAACATTAAAACTGTGGAAAATAAAATCCAAAAATTTTCAGTGCATGCCCCTTTAAAACGATGAAAAACTTTTTTAGGTTTAGTTTAGGTTTTAGAGTCTCTAGCTCACACTTTTACAGAGTTATTTATCTAACCTTAAAACCAGATTCTTGTGTACAACAATGTGCACATACCTTAGATTCTGCTGATCAGGAAAAAAGCTATTAGTTGCCTGACTGCCTGCCGTGTTGGACAGGATCGGCAGTGAAGGTGTGTTGTTGGCCGTTTTTTCGGCTTGTATGGTAGACATGTTTGGGATTTGGGGTAAGACCTCATGATTTTCATTAAAGGGTGTGGAAGCACATCGTGCCATGGCAGCAAAGCTTTGATGGGAGCCGACTGGAGCGATGGTGTAATCCTCGGACCCATATCCTCCCTGTGACTCAATCCCTTCCATCTTACTCTCCATATCCTGTGTATGTAAAACATTCACAAAGCCATAAAAATGCCACTAAATTTAACAAACAGATGTTTGAAACAAATATATTAAATATACTCCTAATTTAACCCCACACAAAAACATAATAAAATGCTTGGTTTATATAACAGTAATGAAATCAAATCAAAGAATTTGTGAATTGGAGCAGCTCTCTTACCAAGTATCAATTACAGTTACACAGAAAGAATTTTGACCCCGTTGAATTTCCATATTAATTAGATGCACGTAATGGCTATACTGCTAAGAATATATTGTAAACGTATTATATTTGGCGTGTACGATATTTGGTGGAAATCGTTTTTTCAACAAGTTAGCGTAGATTTGATTTAGCGCATTACTGAATTACTTTAAACATCTAGATTTACGAATGGCATTTAGCGATGTACTTGATTTATCGGAAGCTGCGTTCCGCCAAAGGCGCTAAATAGAATACACAGCCAAATGTAATACATTTACAGTAAATTAATGTCATTATGAAATATGCTCATTTTCCTATAAATTAAAGATTTATTTTAAACAGCTACAAAATCTCAGGAGTGCATGTACTTACATCGCTGTAGAACTGTAGCTCTCTGAGAAAATAATGGGATAGATCAGAGAGCTACAAATCCACCCCTTATAACAACCTTCGATTTAGGGCACACACAAAAATGTGCACGGTTAAGGCTTTATATCACTATATTCTTGCATCATCTTCTTACAAATTTAATATCAAACAAGATGCGTTTGTGAAACAAAAATACCCCCGATAATGCCCAATTCCAAAGATGGCCAAGGTCACAAGGACAAATATCTTGGTACCAGTAGAAAGATTTTGTCACAAGAAATATAGCAAGGTTAAAGTTTTCAAAAAGTAGGTCAAACTCCAAGGTCAAGGGTCAGAAATTTTGGTACCCACTGAAAGGTCTTGTCACAAGGAATACTCATGTGAAATATCATAGCTTTAGCACTTAATGTTCAAAAGTTATTAGCAAGGTTAAAGTTTCAGACAGAATGAAACAATATGCCCCCGATCTTTGATCTCGGGGGCATAAAAATTCCTAACATATTTTCCTACAGTACTTGTGTTTAAATATATCTTCAAATGTTCATTAAAGCCCTATACTATCCGAAAACTCACAGCTTTTAATGATTTCGTTCGTTGACGTAGCCATGTTAGGTGGCATGTCAATTTGAATTCCAGTTCATTTCAATACGACACAATACAGTCTAGATGAGAACTAATATTCCCTCAAATATTCTTAGTTAGATATTTTAAATAATAAATCATCCCAGTTCAGTTAAATAATAATCATTTAATAGGTAAACTCACAGCTACACAGCTTTCATAAGTCTGATCCAGTCCCTATCCCTGCCACACGAGCGTAAGGGTCCAGAGTAGGCTTTTGTAGCAGTTTCAATAAGGGCTGTTCCAGTAATGATCAAATGGGGGGGGGGGGGGGGGTGGGGGGGGGGGGGGGTCGGGCGGTAAACGATATTTTTTTGTGTGGGTAGTCGTATTTTTTCATATTTTATTTGGTCCGTGGTTGGACTGTTAAAAAATATTTATTATGTGTAGTTTCTATTGTTTTTTTTTTTTAATTTTGTGCCACGTGGATGTTGAGTTTTCAGAATATTTTTACTGTCGCTCTTTTCGTGTTGGTTACAAAACGTCGGAGGGAAAATTGAAAACGTGCTTTCGAAATCGGAAGTAACATAGAACTATTCGAGTTGTCGCTCTTTGCGGCGCATAACTTTCCATTACGGCACTCTTCAAATTAGAGGTGCGTTTAGTAGGGTCCGTTGGGACGTGATGGCGGCGAACTCTGTTCTGTAGATTATTACAGTTTACAGTGCATCGATTTTGGAAATATTTTGAAACCAATAGGTATTCCGTTTTCTAATAAAAATAGGTAAACCTTGGTTGATTTATGCGAGGGTACCGATGCGTTATATTTATCAGTCTGTGATGGTGATATAGAGGCCTCCGGGCGGGGGCTCCATTACTACTGGCATTAGAACTGTAGAAGACGAACGATTCGTGGAAAAACATATCCATACCCATTTCATGATAATAGCATCGCTTGGACTCCCAATCTTTCCAACATTCCCGTCATAGATGCCTTTGATTGTTGACGTGACATCGTTTCTTCAGAACTACTGTGATACAATGTTGCACAGGCATTACCGTGTCATTGACTAATATGTTGACTGCTACCGTTTGAGCGAGGGCAGCTTCATATATGTACATATTTTGTAATGTTCATGTTTTGATCAGGTTCAATTTAAACAATATCTATTTGCAAAATACTCATTACATGAATTTTATCCCAGGGTTTTATATTAAAAATCATTAAAACATGTATACATGAATGTGATTTAAATATTTTTATGCTATATAGTATATATACATTTTATTTCTGCTGCCTTCACTGTGACTTGCTTAAACTTTGATGCACGACCTGTTCTGAACTGTATGTTCTCGGCCTCTACTTCCTTTTTTCTACTCTCAATCTTTTCAAGTTACTAATTGTATGATAAAAATGCCCAAACCTTTCAAGTTTGTAAAACTATGTTTAAACAGCACTGTCTTTGAACACAAAACGCATTTCAATATATCATGAAAATTTAAAAATAAATCGATAAATTCAACTATTTGGCATACCCTAACCCTTGTTGCAATGGTATGTTCTAAAAGAGAAAATTAGAACAAGTTTTATAATATTGTACACAATCCTAGTTGTAACACAATGAAGAAATATTTCAGCATTCACATATAATCATTGAATAAAATTGCAACATCATTAATTTCAGCCCCTCTCCTGGAATGCTGTTGTTGTGAGGATACATTAATTAAGATCAATTTACAAAACTAGAATTAAGGATTTTTCAGTCGTTAATTTATTTAGCAAGTGGCATGGGGTTGGTTATCATGAGGGAGGGGTGGGGTGGGGGGGTGGGGGGGGTGTCATCGTGGTTTGCATTACCAGACATGTTAAAAGGAAATGGATTGAAGCACTTGTTATTTTTAGTCACGGGAAAAAAACCAAAGATTTTAAAAAAATGTTTTCAATCCAATCGATTTTTTGTAATTTTTTAAATACCACTAATTCAGTACCTGTGATCCCTCACATATTCTAACAGTTTTTAAGAAGTTAGTCTCAGTTTTTCTTTTTTTGTTGTTGGTTAGAATAATAAATTCCTATTGAGAATTTAGTATTTTAATGTTCACATAATAATAATGTCCCGGTAGTATGACTTTTAACAAGTACGTATTTAGATCCGTCATTGTCTGCCTTATTATGACGTACATCAAAACGTAGACATGACATCACACATCATCTTAGCCTGCCTTTCATAAACATTGCACTCCGTTAAACATTTCGCCTAATGGTGCACTAAATTTTGGAGCTAGGAGACGACAAGATTAGGATGATATTCTGCTTAAGTTCACAATCATATTCCAAGGTGTGACTTGGCGAGATCTCGGCCATTTTTGACAAGGGACTTTTGGGATCGGTGTCAAAAAAATATCCCTTGTTAGAGGTTGAGATTTAGCTCAGATTATTTCCCCGCGCTTTAGTCATTAGAGCTCGCAGTACGAGCCTGCGCTCACTACTAGAATGTTTGTCCCGAAAACATTGCGAGATTTGTACTGTTTTCATTTTTTAAAATATTTTTGTGGTGGGTCTGGTTAAGTTCTTTTTTTTTTAATTAGATGGGTCATTGTAAAATGAATTATTTTAATTTGATGGGTCATGGGGCAATTTTTTTTAATGGGTGCTTGGTATATACAAAAGCCCCCCCCCCCCCCCCCCCCCCATGTATTTATTTCTGGAATAGCCCTAATCAAGAGCTTATTTTACCTTTAGATAAATTATATCTTTTTTAATTTCTATTAATTATTCATGTTCATAATACATGAAGACTGAATGCATAACTTATAATGAACTAGTTCTAATTGTAACGGGGACGTTACATATGTTCCCCAAACCTCCCCCAATTAAGAAGTGATGTTCTTGTGAATCTATAGCAAAAAATCATTTTATTTTAGCCTTTAATTACATGTAGTACGTTCAATATGGTCATTTCAGTACCAAGAAATGAAAGAAAGCGTTGCGTGTACATACACGCGCACGCGTGTATGATTCCGAATTTTTTTTATGTCGTTCAACAGGCATTTGTATCATATACCTACAGTATGAATTTCATAATGTTTCCATCAAATTTAAGGAAGTTATAGCGATTTTAAAATCGTCCAATCAGAATTCAGCACACGTGCATGCACGTGCTGAGCAGTAATTCTAACCACAGCAATTTGTAAGGAGTACCAAGACACATCTAAACCCCTAATATCAATAGAAGTTGATGGAAAAACAAAAACGTTATCATCCTTTCAAAAATGAACATTTGTAAAACGATGCACGCGCATGCACGTTGGCAGTTTTTGCTACACCAATATATAGATACACATATTGTCTACGTATGCTGTGAATATCATCTCATTCGTTTCATAAATAAGATAGTTACAAAGGTTTTAGTACTATCCAATCAAAATGAAGCGCACGTGCATGCGCGTACAAATTGGTAATTTTGACCATGCAGATCAGTTAAGGGTCTCAATATCTACCTATGATATGAATATCAAGCCATTTCAATGAACAACAAAAAAGTTAGACTGATTCCAAAGTGTACAAATTTTGTAATGCACACGCATATGTGCGCGTGCAGACAAAATAACTATCATTTTTCATATCTACAAATGATATACTACCATTCTATTTAGGTTTCATATCGATCCCTTTAATATTCTGATTTTCCATTTTTTGTACCAAAATTGCAGTGCACGTGCAGACAAAATGACTATCACTATGCACATCTACAAACGCTATACTATCATCCTGGAAAGTTTCATATCGATCCCTTTTGTAGTTTCTGAGAACACTACCGGAGAAAAAGAATAATAACTAGAAACTTGTTGCCATGGCAACAAGAAGGTCTTCCGTTCTTTCCGTGTCCAGTAGATAACCTTAAATTCTTCATTTGTTATAAAGTGGGAAAAAAATATTCAAGTAATACTGGAGATTGAACCCGGGTCGCCCGCATGAAAATCCACTACGCTAACCATTAGGCTAGCGAGGACCATCGCTTCAAAATGAAAATTACGAATATCTAGAGTTTGGTTTGATCAATTTAAAAACAAATATCATATTCAGCATTCTATAAAGAGTCTATTTATCTTACCTTTATCAAAGAAAAACATTAAAAAACAAAAAAGTTGAAAAAATCCATTTTTTAAATTCGCTTCCGGTAGCGACCGTAAGTGATGACGACGTACGAAATAGTGATTCTGGTAATCTATAAGTCATGTTCTATCATCTCTAATAAGTCTCCAGTTCATATCTTTAGCCCTTCCTGTATATCACTCGCGGACAAAGTTCCATTTGAAAATCAGGAAATTGTCCATAACTTGGAACCGAAATGGAATTTTCCCAATTTTCTTTGTGATAAACAAAGTTCATAATATAATGCATTTTTCCTGAAAGTTTCACTGAAAACCACTGCATAGTTTTCGAGAAAACTCCTGCACAAAATTTGGTCCAAAAAAAAAAAAATAAATAAGAAGAAACAGTAGAATCACTATAAGGTCTTCCGTGAAGAACGGAAGACCTTAATAATAACAAGAGGTACTGTGAGCAATGCTCACTAAGAATACCCCCCGCTTACCCCAATCTCCCAAAGGGTGTTCGTAATAGGTATAAACTACTTTTCTGAGCGTAAAAAACAAATGGCATGACAAACCGAACCATATTGCTACTTCGATGTCCAGTGCGCTTGACCTTTGACCTTTTGACCCCAAAATCGATAGGGAACATCTTCATCCCATGGGTAGTCCATATGTATGATATGGTGACTGTAGGTGGAAAGGATAACGCTTTAAAGCCCGAAAACCATATTGCTACTTCGATGTCCAGTGCGCTTGACCTTTGACCTTTTGACCCCAAAATCAATAGGGAACATCTTCATCCCATTGGTAGTCCATATGTATGATATGGTGACTGTAGGTGGAAAGGATAACGCTTTAAAGCCCGAAAACCATATTGCTACTTCGATGTCCAGTGCGCTCGACCTTTGACCTTTTGACACCAAAATCAATAGGGAACATCTTCATCCCATGGGTAGTACATATGTACGATATGGTGACTGTAGGTGGAAAGGATAACGCTTTAGAGCCCGGAAACCATATTGCTACTTCCATGTCCAGTGCGCTTGACCTTTGGACCCCAAAATCAATAGGGAACATCTTCATCCCATGGGTAGTCCATATGTACGATATGGTGACTGTAGGTGGAAAGGATAATGCTTTAGAGCCCGGAAACCATATTGCTACTTCCATGTCCAGTGCACTTGACCTTTGGACCCCAAAATCGATAGGGAACATCTTGATCCCATGGGTAGTCCATATGTATGATATGGTGACGGTAGGTGGAAAGGAAAATGCTTTAGAGCCCGGAAACCATATTGCTACTTCGATGTCCAGTGTGCTTGACCTTTGACCAAAAATCGATAGGGAACATCTTCATCCCATGGGTAGTCCATATATATGATATGGTGACGGTAGGTGGAAAGGATAATGTTTTAGAGCCCGGAAACCATTGCGTCTACAGACGGACGGACGGACAGACAGATGGACAACCAGATTCCAGTATACCCCCCCACAACTTGTTGCGGGGGGTATAATAAGAAACAGTAGAATCACTACAAGGTCTTCCGTGAAGAACGGAAGACCCTAATAAGAAACGGAGCGAAAACAATATGTCTCCGACACTTTGTGTTCGGAGACATAATTGTTCGGAGACATAATAATAATAATAAGAAACAGAGTAAAAACAATATGTTCCCAAACTTCGTTTGGGGAACATAATAATGTGAATAGATACCAATAGCAACAGGATTCGAATTGACCAGCTACCTAAATTGGCTACATCAACGAACAAAATCATTTGAAGCTGTGAATTTCAGTTTGTATGGGGCTTTACTGAACATTTGAAGATATGTTTGATCACAAATACAGTAAGAAAATATGTTAGGAATTTTTTTATACTAAATTTATGACACGACAATACAAGAATACAACCATAAGTTACTAACCATGCACATTTTTGTGTTTGTCATAAATTGAAGGTTTTTACAAGGGGTGGATCTGTAGCTTTCTGATCTGTCCCAATATTTCTCAGAGAGGTACAGTTCTGCAGGTATCACTTACAATTTATGACTTTGCACACATTTAAGGACTCTCTCTCTCAAAAAAAATATTCTTACAAACATATCACTTTGTCTGGTCCCCATAGATCTTTCCTTCTTCTTGGGTCTTTGTCCTAAAAACTGCATGGGGATTCCATTCTCCTGACCACTAGGACTGTATATTGAAATAATTTTTTTCAATACAATCTTATGTCTATCAATACTCAGTATTGCAATACATTTTTTTTAAAATTTAAAACCTAACACATCAAGAATGTAAAGTACAGATGAACTTCGTTATCTCAAACACTGATATCTCGAATACCATGGATATGTCGAAGTGATTCAGAAGTCCCAACCACTTACTCTTTAAGTATTTTACCCTCGTAATCTCAAATCCTCAAATATCTCAAAGTTTGTTCTCGATTCCATCGAGGTTTAACCATATTTGTGTTATTTTTTCTTTGATAGATAGACTCAAAAATAGTTAAACATCAAACAAAAGCTCCACAAAGCAGGGCATCCCCTCGTAATGTAGGCAATCAGTAAATTAAGTCCCATATTGACTTTGACCCCAAAATCAATAAGATTCTTCCTCTCTGTAACAAAGCTACACGTGAAGCATTAAATAAATCAATAAAATTGTGGCCAGTAGAGTGTCTACAAGCCTTTTCTATCAAGTCCTGTAGTGACCTTGACCTTTGGACCCCAAAATCAATAGGATTTTTCCTTTCTTGATAACAAAGCTACATGTGAATAGGGCTGCAACAGGTCCCTGAAATAAATGAAAACCACAGGTGTGGTTTTAGTCTGATTTTCTGTCACATCGAGGACTAAACAATGACGGGATGCAGGACATGTCATACACATTAAAAATATAACACAGGATCAACATCATCAATGACAAAACATTTACATCAAAAGCATGGAATGGAAATAAGTAGAAATGACAATGCTGTTTCTAGAACCCTAAATCCGAGTCCACGTCTGTGATTAGTACTCTGCAGTAACAGAACTCTGACGAGTACAGATAGGGCAACTATATACAAATAAAGCTTTCTGATTCTAAGTTGTATATTAAAATTCTAAACTACACATATAGACCCTACTCAAAATACCCAAATCCTAAACCAATTACCCCGAAATCTTTTGGAACCATGACAGCCCTACATGTAAAGTATCAAATAAATCTAGCAAAAAATGTGGCCTTTAGAGTGTCTACAAGCTCAGTGTTATATACACACACATATTTACACTCACACACGAACAGTTCCATTACTAAATCCACTCTAGCAATAAATTTTGAGGGGATAATGAATTAACAAGAGGCCCATGGGCCACACCACTCACCTTGGCCCATATTTAAAAATATTCCCTTTATTTTCGCATGTAAAACTTACATCCCTATTGTGGCCCCAACTAACCCCCTGGGGCCATGATTTTTACAAACTTGAATCTGCACTATGTCAGGAAGCTTTCATGTAAATGTAAACTTTTCTGGCACTGTGGTTCTTGAGAAGATTTTCCCTATATAATTGTATGTAAACCTTTGATCTCCTATTGTGGCCCAACCCTACCCCCTGGGGCCATGATGCTAACAAAAATGAATCTGCACTATGTCACGAGCTTTCACGTAAATGTAAACTTCTTTGGCCCAAAGATTCTTAATTATATTTTCTCTGTATATTTGAATGTAAAACTTTGATCCGCTATTGTGGCTCCGCAATTCCCCCGGGGGACATGATTTTATGATTTTAACAAACTTAAATCTGCACAATGTCAGGAAGCTTTCATGTAAATTTAAGATCTTCTGACCCAGTGGTTCTTGAGAAGAAGATTTTAAAATAATCCATTGCAACCCTTTTTTGTATTTTTGTGATTATCTCCCCTTTGAAGGGGGGTATGGTCTTCATATGAACAAACTTAAAAGCCCTCCGCCCAAGGATGCTTTTTGCCAAGTTTGTTTGCAATTTGCCCAGTGGTTCTGGAGATGAAGTCAAAAATGTAAAAAGTTTACAGATGGACAGACGGACGGAAAGACGATGGACAACAGGCGATAAAAAAAAAGACTAAAACTGTCTTGATTTTCAAAATAATGCAAGAGGTTTAGACCATATTTTTCACCTTCACTTTTGAGTTTTTATCAATGTGGTAGTAGTAATCAAACTACTTGTAGGTGTGCACAGCTATTGTATATCACAGAGTTCCAGATAAGGTGCGTATCAGCGTAAATACTCATTAAATTTTACCAAATACGCATTAAAGTTTAAAATCAGGCGTACAATTACCCATTCGCGAATGTAAATACGCTTTACACGCCTAAAGTAATGTGTATTTGTAATAGTATAAAGTACAAGATGACAATGACAATTTGAAAGATGGCTTGGAGATAACTCAACCACAACCCTATAAGCATAATTGTTATACTTCTTTCTTAAATAAACAGGCTGGGTGTGGTCAAAAGCACATAAAAACTTATACAGTCTTCACGAAAAACTTTGTGAAGCACAGGCCCTTCGGGCCTCCCAGTATAATAATTTTGCAAGCCCGAACAATATTTTAATGGCCCAAAATGTTTTTTTCTAATTTGACCACTTGTCATTTGCAAGGTGCTGCATGCTGATTCTACACTATAGATACATGCATGTGCTACTGTAGGAGAATACACATCAAGATGATCATAGTTAGAGAACAAATGACATTAAAAGGATTATATTTTATTTTATTCTTCAACATATTAATCTCGCAGATGACATCAGCAGCTCATGTTCTACTTTGTTTTGTAAACACCACGTACAAAACATTTTGTTTTCTGCAGAATTAAATCTTAGCAAAGGCCCACCCTCGGTCCATGGGGGCATGATTTTTCGTTCTCTTTTGTTCTTGTACGACCGTTTTTTTTATTTATTTGG